>NC_134693.1:47506988-47811951 GCF_050947455.1 Rhinoderma darwinii
TCAGGGGCGTCAGGAGCCAAGGAGAAGGCCCACTCTTGGGGCCCTTCCTGGAGTCGGGAAATAATGATTCCCACCCGCTGGTTCTCGGAACCTGAGGAGTGAGGTTTTAGACGGAAGTAAAGTCTGCAACTCTCCTGAAAGGAGAGAAAGGTCTTACGGTCCCCTGAGAACCGGTCAGGTAACTTGAGGTCAGGTTCTAGAGGTGAGGCGAGGGGCACTACTATGGCAGCGTCAGGCTTGTTGACCCTCTGAGCCAGGGCCTGGACCTGTAGGGAGAGGCCCTGCATCTGCTGGGTCAGGGTCTCAAGGGGGTCCATGATAGAGTAGGAGAAAGGGTAGACTAGGTATCGGCTTGTGATTATGTTATGGCAGGAAGAAGGGGAAGGGGAAAGTGAGCCCTAATCTACCCGCCGCCCTGTCCCTGCCTACTTGCAACGACCCGCCCTAGGCGACGGGGTACAACTGGGCGGCGGTCCCTACGCTGACTAAGTGCAAGGGAATACAAACAGGGAACAAGCAAGGGAAGGGGCAGTAACCCACGGAACACTGTGAGGAAACCAGAGTGGTCAACGAGCCAGTCAGAATCAGGATGTCATGAAGACTACGAACGCAGAGCAAGGAGCAGGAAGCAAGCCGGGGTCAGAGCGAAGCAGGATAAGCGGAAGCTGTAGCAAGGCTGAAGCAAGGCAGTAGCAGGCTGGAGCAAGGCTGTAGCGGGGCCAGGAAACCAGGAAGAATCATAAGCAATGAGGAAGAGAAAACGGCAGGTATAAATGGACAGGGGGCGGAGCTAACTCTGACTGACCAGGCCGCGATAGGCTCTCCCACTCCTGAGCCTGCCACCCTGATTGGTGGAAGCCGGAGTCAGTCTAAGAGGTCCGGCCTCAGGTGTCGATTGATTAATCCTGGGAGTATCCACAGACGTAGTGCCTGGCAGATCCTTTACACCAGTGCTAACTTCTGCTCCGGTCCGCTGTGTCTCGTAGGGTGCGCGCGCATGCTCGTGACCGGCCAGCACACGCACATGGGAATTATCATTAACTAGCCCATGGTCACCCTGGACTATAAGAAGGGCCCTGCCCCTTTGCTCATTGCTTGAGCGTTGTTGTGTTTTCCTATGTTAGCCTTTCAAATGGTCTCTTAGTGTTATCCTGTTGTTCCCGTGCCCTGCTACCTGTACCCTGTATCCCGTGCTATTTGTTCCTGTGCCTAAAACCTGTTGGAGTCGTGTTGTGCCACCGGTTCCACCTGCTGTGTTACACCACGTCTGGTGTCTGCTGTCAAGGTCCCATCTGTGCCTAGCCGTTGCTACTGTCTTAACCACTACAGGCACCCCTGTGCTTCGACTATTTATATATTGACTTGGTACTCTGTTGGCCAGCTGCTATCCCCGCTATGGCGGTACGGCCCAGTGGGTCCACATACCCACAGATCATGACACATGCGGGAGGACTTGATTGTGTGGCAGATAATTTTGAGTTCTTTCAATGGTCGTGCGGTTTGCCAAGGAGCTGAAGTCTCTAATATAGACTTGCAGTTATTCACGGATGCAGCCGGGAATGACGGTTTTGGAGCGGTGTTGGGCTCAAGTTGGAGCAGGTCACCCTGGCCGACTGTATGGGGTGATCTTGGCTTGACAAAGAATCTGACTGTTGGAATTGTTTCCTATCATTGTTGCCGTTGAGCTATGGAGTCATCGGATGGTTAACAAACAATTTTTTTTTGGACAGATAACATGGCGGTTGTGCACGCATTGAATGGTTTATCATCAGGTTCATTGCCAGTTTTAACCCTTTTGCATTATTTAATCTTGAAATGTCTGCGTTTAAACGTATGGTTTAGTGTGAAACATGTTCCAGGCATTTATACTAAGATGGCTGATGCATTGTCTCGTTCACAGATGCCGGTTTTCTGTGATTTACACTTTGAGGCATTGGGAGAGGGGCAGCCCCCGCCTCATCACTTATGGGTCCTGGTCGAAGCCAACTTGTGAGTCTTTTAATGGGTTCTATCGTGCCTGCTACGTGGAGTCATAGTAAAGTGTGGGGTTGGTGGCTGGAGGTGGCAGATTGTAACTTCAAAGTAACTGACAGCAGAAGCCTAAAAATCACTTTCGATTTCTTGGTACGTTTGCGACAGGTGGGTAGTAGCGCTGCTATGGTTAACAGGCATTTAACTAGAGTGGCTTTTATGTTAAAATTGTGAAGAGTTAAGGATGTCACAAAATAATTTGTGGTACGTCAAGCGCTTAAAGGGTGGAAGAAGGAATGTGTTTCGGTTGATATGTGACGGACTGTTTCCTTTGCATTGCTAGGCAGAATCCTGTCTGTGGTTACTAAGGTTTGTCTTGATAGGTATGAGTGCTGCTTTTTCATTGCCCTTTTTTGCTGCATTGCACATCAGCGAGTTGGTTGCTGCTAGCGCTAGGAGGGCAAGTGGGCTCTTAGCCGCAGATGTAGTTGTGGTTGGTCAAGATGCAGTGAAAATATGTGTGCGTAAATCAAAAACAGATAAAACAGGTAAAGGGTCTTGGTTGTCTATTGGGCGGGAGGGGGACCCGCACTGCCCCGTGTTTGTTTTTAGCAAATTTTTGTTACTTCGGGGCTCTGGGCTCCAATTTTTGTTACATTTCTAACAGCTTGCCTCTCACGCGTTTTCAATTTGACTCGATTTTTTAAGTAGTGTTTGAGGAGCCTGGGGATTCCAGCACATGAATTTGGGACTCATTCTTTCTGCATCGGTGCAGCCACTGAGGAGGACGCATTAGGCTTAGGGGAAAGCGCCATATTGTTGCTTGGGTAGGTGGAGTTCCAATAGTTATAAGTCGTGTGTTAGACCGGATTTAGTTTGTTTGTGAATCTTATATCTGCCCCCCTCTTTTAATTACTACAACATTCCGACAGTCCCTAGATTTGGATCCTTGGGCATTTATATGTTCATTGCGCCTCTCTTCACGTGGCACATCGCCCACTTGGTTCGAATTTGGGTTTACCCCACATTGACTTTCGCTGGAAGGGTGTCAGGGGACTACGGTGGGTACAGCTATTGCCTGAAATTGTGTCCATTAGCAAAGATGCTACTTCTCCTGCAGTTTTAATTACACATGCTGGGGCCAATCATCTCGGTCAGGTTAAACTGGCCGAACTCTTATCATTAATTCGAACAGATTTGGATAATTTGGATAATTTACGTCAATTATTTTCCCAATGTGTTTTGGTCTGGTCCAAGGTCGTAGCTCAGACGGTTTGGCGTGGCGCCAGGGACATGTCAGCATTGGACAGAGCGCAGAGTTTAATTAATGTCGCATTTTGTTAGATCTACCGGTGGAATCGCGCTGCGCCATCGCTCATTAGAAAGGTGATAACGCAGATTTGTTGGATCCCGAAAGGGTCCACCTGAATGATATTGGATTTGCAGACCGGGCCGAGTGTGGATTGTCGTTACTTAGTGGGAGTGGTCTGGGAACCGAGTAGGTCTCTCGGTTTTCCTTCCTTGTCGGGTTTATGGCTATGAAGGCGGATCTAGAACCCTACATGCCCGCTGTATGACAGCAGTTGGTTGGCATCACAGGACGTAAGTGGACAACACAACGAATAAAGCATTCAGGCCGATAGTTTATTTTGGTTAATCAGTAATCATTGTTAATATGTTCAAAATAATAAAGCTGTTGCCACTTCCACACTTACCATACAATGTGTCTTTGTTTTTATTTACTTTCAATGTCAACCACTTAAAAACCGGGCCAATTTTTGCCTTCAGGACCGAACAATTTTTTTATATTTCCCTCTTTGCATTCTGGCGCTCATATCTTTTTCTTTTTTTTGTCCGACGTAGCTATATGACACTTTGTTTTTTGCGGGACGAGTTGTACGTTATGTAGGTACCATTTTTTCGTACATTTACATTATCGTTTAATTTATATAAATTTTTATTTTGGCAAAAATCTAGAAAAAAAAGTAGTTCCGCTGCATTTTTTTTTACACCATACACCAATCATCATAAATAACATTATACATTTATTGTGCAGGTTGTTACAAACGTAGCGATACCAAATATCCATATATTATTTCATGTTTTGGGACCTATATTTTGAAAAGTTTATTTAATGTAAAAAATTTCCGTGTGGTTTTTTTTACTCATTTTTATTTTATTTAACATTAGTTTTCTTTTTATTAACTTTACTTTTTTTTAATCCCATAGAGGGATTTTTCATTTTGATTTTAGAACTTTAATGTACTGGCATAGATCTATATGCCAGTACATTAGCCTGTGTACTGATAGTACACAGGCAGTTGTTAGGGCATACCTCAGTATGCCCTAACAACACGGAATATGGTCAGATGGCTGTCTGCCCAAACCAGGTATTGCCATTGATTGTGTCACAGGTATTTCCTTTGACGTGATCAAAGGGGAGACCCCCTTCTTACTATTGCTTTAAATGCCGCAATCAGCTTTGATCGCGGCATTCAAGGGGTTAACGGCGGAGAAAAGAGGTTTCTCTTTTCTCTGCCGTTAGAGCGAGGCTGCGGCTGTGTACAGCTGTTACAGCCATTGCCCCACTCATCGTGGCGTGCGGACACTGGCTGTCACACAGGACGAGAATACTCGTCCTAATGCGCCAAGCATTAGTTTGACATTAGGTCCTGTGTAGGTATGAGGTGGGATCATTTCTAAATACAAATGTAGTATTTAGTCATCTTAATATGGCGCTTTAGATGTCCAGTCTATTACAAACAATGTTTTACATCTGAGATGAATTGATATGTAATTGTACACATGCTGTAGGATTGTGAAGAATGTAAAGCATATATATTTGTGCACAGCACGACCAAACATAAGCGTGATGAGCAGTTCATCACTATACCAGGTTCATTAAAAAAGAAACAATGGCTGCTCAACAAGGAAAGTGCACATTATACTTTGGAGTATGACTTTCAAAGACAATTTTCTGTCATAAAAGGGCATTGATCTGATGGATTGTCAAATCTAGGTGTGCTCTGATGCAAGAGAGACATACATTCTACACAGTTGTACAGCTTGTAAAGTTAGAATAAATCAGAGTTAAATTTATTCCACAAATTTTATATCACCTAGAGCTCCTGCACATGGCACATGTAGTACCTTATATGGTGCCCATAGCCAGCTATAGGCTATACTGTACCTCTGCATGCATTCAATTTAATAGAAGGCACACCTGTTTTTTTTTCTTATGGATTCATATAACGCACGTATTCTACCTTGGATACATTGCTTCCAGGGGTAAATATGGCTTTTCATGAAGGAACAATATGGAAACATTGAGCGTGCTTACAAGTCCAGAGTATGTGTGCAATTAGTGGCGTAACTAGGAAAGACTGGGCCCCATAGCAAACTCTTGACTGGGCCCCCTCCCAGGTGCCACACGCAGTCCCCCTTATAGCTAGTGCCCCCTGTAGATATTGCCACACAGCCCCCTGTAGACAATGCTTTACAGCCCCGCCTGTAGAAAGTGTCACACCCCACTTGTAGATAGCGCCCCCTACCTCCCCTTGTAGATAGGGCCATACAGCCCCCCTATAGATATCGGCATAAAGCCCCCCTGTACATAGCGCCATACAGCTCCCCCTGTATGTAGTGCCATACAGCCCCCTTAGTAGATAGTGCCACACACAGACCCCTGTAGATTGCGCCACACACAGCCCCCTGTAGATAGAGCCACAGCCCTCCCCCTTGTAAATAGTGCCATACAGCCCCCCTAGCAGAGTGTGCCATACAGCCCCATAATAGTGTCACACAGCCCCTTGTATATAATGCCACACAGCTCCCCCATGTGTATAGTGCCACACAGCTCCCCCATGTGTATAGTGCCACACAGCTCCCCCTTGTGTATAGTGCCACACAGACCCTCTTGTACATAATGCCACACAGCCCCCCCACCCCCAAAGTAGTACAAGGCAATGGCGCATCCGAGAAAGTTGTATCTGCCAGGGGGATGTCAATCAAACATGGAAAGGTGGACTTGGAGGCAGGACTGTGTGACTCTTCAGGATAGCGGAACCGCCCCATGACCCTTTAATGAGTAATTAGCATATAGTGTGCGCCGTTTTAAAAGTTGATTTCATAGATTTTGCTGCATTTGAAAAAAACATACATTTGGAAATATTGTCAGGTCATGTATTACCGCATGGTGGCGGTTCAAGGGGTTAAAACTACCAGACAGGTTCCCATTAAATATACAATGAATTGAAAACAATTCCATCTTACCTGCAATTTTGTTATTTTACATATATTCTATATAATTACAGCTCTAGAACAAAACTCTGACATATACGGCTCCAGAACCAAGCTCAGTACTTATATACATCCCCAAAACAAAGCTTAGTATATAAATACAGCATGAAGCTCATACATATACAGCACCAAAACCAAGATCAATACATAAATACAGCACAATAACAAAGCTCAGTACATATATACAGTACCGGAACAAAGCTCATACATATATACAGCGCCAGATCATTGCTCATTACTTAAATACAGCATCAGAACCACGATCAGTACATATATACAGCACTAGAACAAAGCTCAGTACATATATACAGCCCCAGAACCAAGCTCAGTACATATACAACAGAACAAATGCAGCTTGATTTAGTGCAACCCCTGTGGTATAGGTTTGCACGGCGTAAAACTACAGCTACCAGCATGGCCAGAACAATGTTAAGGATATACTGGGAGATGCTGTTTCACAAAAAAGAAATCATACCACCCATCGACTTGCTGCAGATCGTACAGTGACTACAGTACTGATTAGAGGCAGAATAAACATTTACATTAAGTGACTCACTGGTGACGTCTCAGATTCTAGTTCTTTTTCTCTTTTCTTCTCCCTGCAGTCCAGACCTCTATGATGGGTTTCTCCTGGCCACGACCCCTTTCTGCAGTTTTCCGCTCAGTTTTCTTCAGCTTCTCACTTTTAAAAATTTCTGCACCTATAAACGAAGATAAAATTCTCAACACCTCTAAATATAATAGCGCCACACACTGCACCTCTAATTATAACAGCGCCATACACTGTGTCCCTGATTATTATAGTACCATACACTGTGTCACACACACCGTGCCCCCTGTAGATAGTGCCCCCATAGCCCCCCTGTAGATAGTGACCCCCATAGAGCCTCTGTAGATAGTGCCCTACATAGAAGCCCCTATAGATAGTGTCCCACATACAGCCCTCTGTAGATAGTGCCCACATATGGACTCCAGAGCTGCAAGGCAATAGTGCTAACCACTGAGCCACCGTGCTGCCCTACATATAGCTTCCACTACTATTGATAGTGCTCCACATATAGCCCAACCCTGAAGACAGTGCCCTACATATAGCCCCCCTGTAGATAGTGCCCCACAGTTAACCCACTCTTGTTTATAATGTCCCACATATAGCCCACTTCTGTAGACAGTGCCCTACAAATAGCTCCCCCTATAGATAGTGCTACCTCTGTAGATAGTGCCCCACATATAGCTCCCCCTGTATATACTGTCCCACATATAGCCCACCCCTGTAGACAGTGCCTTACATATATCCCCCCTGTAGATAGTGCCCCATAGGTAACCCGCCCCTGTATATAGTGTCCCACATATAGCCCACCCCTATAGATAGTGCCCTTCAAAAAGCTCCCCATATAGATAGTGCTCCACATATAGCTCACCCCTGTATATAGTGTCCCACATGTAGCCCACCCCTGTAGAAAGTGCCCTACATATAGCTCCCCCTGTATATAGTGCTCCACATCCTCACATATAGACCCCCCCCCTGTAGATAGAGCCCATAATGTAGATAATGGACCTCACAGCTTTAGTAGAAAAAAAAAACGTTACATACTCACCCTGATCCCATTCCCGTGCCGTCCGGTGGCAATGCAGATCTGCTCTCTTCTGAGCAGGTCTGCTGGAGCTGAACAACGCAAGTGGCTCGTCATTGTAAGTTGCTGATTGGCAGGGCATAATAACTTGCCCCATCAATCAGCGTCTTTCAACCACGGAAGTGGCGCGATGACGTTGGTTGTAAAGCGCTTAATGGTCAGGCACGGAACGTGCCCGGCCATTCAGTGCTAATGCATGTATTTGTACCCATGTGCTATAGACGGAGGTACAATTACCTCAAGAGGAGGTGGCTGTCGCTATCACTGGAGCCCGCTCAGGTGCTAGCGATGCCACCGGGAATGAGATGGCTTGTGTTGCCCGGCCCATAAATGTTAGAGACTGGGCGGCATGGGCCCCATAGTAGCGTTGCTACCACTGTAGCAGCCATAGCGGCTGCTAGCGGTGCCACCGGGCATATGGGGGGGGTGTCGGCAGGTGGCACGGGCCCCCTCGTGCCGTTGGCCCCATAGCAGCCACTACGGCTGCTACAGTGGAAGTTACGCCACTGTGTGCAATTGTACTGTTGGTATGTTCACACGTGTGTATTAATTTATTAACAAAAACCGATCATGACAGATCCATTGATGAATCCTTTTCATTTCTGTGTAACTCAAAGTGACTTACTATAAGGGATATAATATTAATAGTCATCGGTTCTGTCATGATCAGTTTTTTACAGGATTGTTCATGATCTACTTTTTTCTTTTATAAGTAAAAACAATGGGTGAAGTCATCACTTTATAAATCAATTTAGCTAAATGTTTCTTCCTCGGACTGTTCTTTTGAAATCCCCCATCAGCATTCATTGCAGCATTCAAAGGATTAACAGTGGAGATCGGAATTCCTCTGATCTCCGCCGTTTAAGCGGGCTGCGGCAGTGTTTTACAGACATTACTGCTTGCTGTGCCTGCATGATCAGCAGGTCGAGTTTGCTCATCCTGATGCAGCTTCACTCTGCATTGACGCTCCTGTGTGAAACCATTGCAGGCGTGTAATGAATCTCTAGCTCTGCTTATCAGGTCAGGCTGAAAGAGGCAACAGCCAATCTGCTGGTCATGAGAATGGGGTTATGTAAGTATACTTTCTTTTTTTATTAAAAAAAAAAATTCTATTAAATGTAAATTACTGTGGGTGAGCACAAAAGGGGTCATTCATTCTGTATGTGGGGAATTATTGCTGTGTGCAGCACAAAGGTGGCAATGTTACTTTGGGGGGGGGCCTAGAAGGGGGTACTATTAGTGTGTGTGGCCCAAAAGGGGCACTATTACTGTGTGGGGCCTAAAAGGGACACTATTGCTGTGTAGGACCTTGAGGGGGCACTATTACTGTGCATGGCACTTTTACTGTTCGGGTCACTAGTTAGTCTTGGCTGAAAGAACACATCATGAGTCAGATAGAGAAAAAAAGGGAAAGCTAAAAACTCCATTTAAAGAAGAAAGAGAAGTGCAAACGACAATAATCAGAGAAGTCACCTGAAAGTCCAACCTTTCCCATTATTGTGTCTAAAAATCTGCCTCAAAATAGATCAAATTGTTGTTATGATGTTATGATATTTAATTAAATGTGTAGAAATCGTAAAACCCTGACTCCATGCCTCATATATGATCATTACATGTTTTGGGTATATAGAAATACACCAGTAGATTCCTCAAAGCAATATCAAGAGAATTAATCTGGGTACCAGCTACTGAAAATACCAAATTATTCCTGCACTACATAATGTCTGAACACAAGATTGCATAGCAACATGCGGAACATAAGAAAGAAGATAGCTGTGCTCTTAACATTACAAAAATAATGCAGCTGTAATTACAGTGAAGTGAGATAAACATCTCTGGAATTATCGTTATCGCTCCCTCTCTCTGTAATTAACGCTGTTAAACATAGAACTTTGCTGTCCATTTAATCACAGCGGAGAAAACTTCTGAAGCTAATAGTATTGCATTACAAATGGGGACACAGCCCACACATCATGATGGAAGATTTTTATACAATAGATCAACTTGACAGTAGACGAATCAGTAATGAACTTTTAAGATAATGAAATACAGTATTGGGTGCTCATGGTATAAACTGTAAAGTAGAGGAGGGCAATAGATGCCAAGGCAACATGTTGCCCATCAAAGTTTCCCTCTTGGTTCCTTTTCTACTGATTACATAGTTACATAGTTGATAATGTTGAAAAAAGACACAGGTCCATCAAGTTCAACCTATAATCCTACAGTGTTGATCCAGAGGAAGGCAAAAACCCCCATGAGGTGAATGCATTGATGCAGTAATTAATGTAAAAGGAGCACCGACCAAGTATTGAGCGCAGATACTGTACATACTTTTCAGTAGGACAACATTTCAGTATTAAAAATCATTTTTGAAATTGGGCTTATATAATATTCTCATTTTCTGAGACACTCAATTTTGGGTTTTCATTAACGGTTAGCCATAATCATCAACATTAAAATAAAAAAATGCTGGAAATAGATCACTCTGTGTGTAATGAATCTATATCATATATGAGTTTCACTTTTTGAATTGAATTACTGAAATAAATTAACTTTTTGATGATATTCTAATTCATTGAGAAGGACTAGTATATATATACTTTACATATAGCTCTGTGTTACACTGCATATTAAATAGGGTAGTTTTCAAAGTTAAAAGGGTTATTCCAGCAGTAGAAAAAAAAAATCCCTCAAACATGTCTTAATGCATTTATGTCAAGGTTCAATTACTTTCCCGACAGAAAAATCACATTTCAGTGTTACTCACCGATCCCCAATGTAACACTGTAGCCACGGGCATGCTTCCGGTTAACAGACAGGACTTGTTATTTCTGCATGCACGATAAACTACAAGTCCCGTCATGCACTCTTGCAATGTATCGCCGCCAAACCCTGTGCTCAAGTACAGTGAAGAAGGGGGGTTACTTACTTCTTCAGGGTCTTCAGAGAGTCAGCCCCCTAACTGTCACAAGGAATAATGAAGGGCCGATAGCGCTCTAGCTATCAGTCATATGAGATGATGACTGGACAATGCCACTTTAGAGGGAGACCGCCCTCAGTCACATCGGCATGTTTTGGCGCATCATCATTGCGCCTAGCACTACAGGACTTCCAGCGACCCAGGAGTGTATGAATTTTAATAAGTTTCCACAATTTTAACGTGTATTTGATTTTGTGATCATTTTTACTGCCCGGATAACCCATTAAATACTATATATCAGGTCATTCTCACAGTCTAGACATGAAAACATTGGTAAAAGTTATCACCACTCTGATATATAGAACATTGCTGTACTCCACTGTGCAGAGTATAGCAAAATATCTGTAAAAATAAATCAGCCAGATCCTACATTCTTGTTATGTTTCTGCACTAAATATTCAGTAGGAGAACAAGGTATCTCTCTTAAGTAGTCCTGCAAGTCTATCATCAGCAGCAACTTCTCACAATCTGTTTTAATCTATGTTGTTCTATCTTAAATGTGGGTTTAATGTGACTTCCTTATAGTATAGAAAATATGTTGACACTAGATAAATAAAGGCTACTAATAGCAATAATCATCACAATCAACTAAGCTGCAGCTTCTCGGAGGAGATGTAAAGCTGTCGGACAACTGGAGCAGGAGACTCATCCGCCTGAACAAGTTTCCTCTCTTCAATAACAGCCAATTCCCCATTTACTCACCTGTTATGATGAGTCCTGGTCTCATAGCAGAGAAATTAATTTACTGAAACACTGACCTCATGTTCAGGACGGGCCTTTAATGTGCCATAGAACAGCAAGGGAAAGGCCTTCGCTGGCAGAAACGGCTCCACAGAGGCCAGTGATCTGCAGCCTCCTGGTAAAACCTGTTAAAGGAAGTAATCTAACAAAAATATATTGAGGTTATAATGCTATCATTAATGGTATAAGGCAATTGCAACATTTCAAGCATGAAAAATGAGCCGTGAGAGTTTTATAAACATAGTTTTACTTTTTACGTTCGTTTATACTGAGTATTGGATGGAAATATCATACTTGAAAATACAGAACAATGCTGTATTAGTAGATGTTTCCAGCTTTTTCTCTGTATAGATGTATAGCTATAGGGGGTTGCAGAGGTAACACCGGGGGAAATACTTTTTGAAGAAACCCAAGAACTTCTCTGTCACATAAAAAGACACCAGTAATATGAATGGCACATGATATGTCAGGGGCCCATTTATAGATTTTGCATTGGGGCCCTGGAGTTTCAGGTTGCACCTCTTACTCAATTACGCAATTACCTGATAACCTTTTTCTCACTGGTGATTTAGTGGTCTATACTTTATAATAATTGTGTCCTTGCCGTAGTGGAAATCTGCTCCTCGTGCTCAGTTTCTGATGAGCTTGTGATGAATTGTTGTGGAGGAACAGTTGGAAGAGTTGTGTTAATACACAGCAGTCAATCTAAGGAGGCAAAGCTGCAGTAGGGAAGGAGGACAACAGTCTGAACCAATGAGGAGGCCAAAGGTGTATTTCAGACTACTTCAGACTCCCTGTAGATACTGAAGCTTAACTATAGTTAAAAAGCAGCCAAGTAGCAAGCACTGAGAAAAAAAATAGCAGGTAAGCATTACCTATAGGTACTAACATATCATTTTTGAACTCCTGACCGGACAAAGGAGTTTTCCAGTCATAAAAAATTGATGGCCTAATGATAGGCTATCAATATGTGATAGGTGGGGGTCCGACTCCTGGCACTTCGGCTAATTAATTGTTTTAAAGCGGTCGTGGTGCCCATATGAGCGCTGCTTCCCCTTCATTACTGTCATTGCTCGTACTGTAAAATCGCCAACATACTTGTAGCAGCGTCTCACAGTATTACAGCCTTATCCCATTGGGAGAAGGTTGCTATACTGTGAACTGCCGCTACAGGTGTGTCGTCGATTCACAGTACGAGCAAGTAAGTAATGAAGAGGGAGCAGCGCTCATATGAACTCTGTTCAGCAGGGGTGCAGGGAGTTGGACCACTACCGGTTAGATATTGATGGCCCATTCTGTGGATAGACGATCAATTTCTTATAAAGGGAAAACTGCTTTAAAAAAAAAAAATTATGCATGAAGCTGCTTTTATCGTTCAAACATATGTATGTGAATGTTTCTGGAGATCTATATGAGAAAGGAGTGACCAAAGCATAGATATTGTTCTCGATTTATCATTGAAGAATACTATAGTAAGTGTCTTGCTAGTCTAAAGTATTTACTTACAGGGACTAAGCAACTGTAGCGTCCCTTAAATAATAGAATTTATAATTATAGAATATCAGATATCCCATAACATTATGATTGGTTGTGGTCCGACCTTTGGAACCACCGCCTATACAAAATTTAAAGGGACCAATTTGGAATGGTGAGTCAACTGCAACACAGCTCAAGTGAATGGGCAGTTACCTGCACAATTGGTGGACAGAAGTGCAACTGTGAAGAGAAAAACTGTAAAGATCCTTAAGTCTGAGGATGTTGTAGAACCCAGCATTTGGACCCCGACTGATGAATAAGTCATATCTTCTAATGGTGATTACTTTTATTTTTGAGTTCTATACTTTATTTATAAGGCTCTGTTCACACTAGCAGCATGAATAAGGGTAACAAAGCAGTAGCTGTACAGAATAAATATTACAAATACACCGCAGCTGCTCTTCTTTTATTATAGTATGCCATAATGCAACATTTTTACATCTGCAAACTCTTGGACTACCCCTTCAATTGCCTCAGTATTCAGTCACATAACCTATATATCTGAGAGTGAGACTTACATCCGATGTGACTGCACATATTTGGGAAATATATCAAGACTGATGTGTTAAATGCCAGTCTTAGGGCTTGTTTAGACGTGGTGGAATTGCTGTGGAATTCCGCTGCGGACAGACCACATTGGAAATCCACAGCAGACTTTTTTCCATTACTTTCTATGGCTTTTTAGGTAACTTAGTGCAGACGTTGCGGAAAAATTTGTTGCGGAAAATAGGCTGCGGTGCAGAATTTTCATTCCGCAGCATGCATGGCCGCCAGCGGAGAAGCAGGGGATTTTCACTGCAGATTTCAGCTTTTACATCTTTACAGTAGCCTAGCTATTGATGGGGCAGGGAGGGTGGCCTCGGGCCCACTGAGATGATGGGGCCGACCACGACCTCCCCTGCCATGGCCACGCCACACAGGGTGGCCTGCTGCCTGTCTGAGGGGGCAGCAGCGCAACTGAAACCAGCCGCCGCCACCCTCTCCTGCACTAATTGTACCTGCGTCTATAGGACGCAGATACAATTACATGCATAATCGCTGAATCGCCGGCCATTCAGCGCCTAACAAAGACGCTGATTGGCAGGACAGAATAACTTCCACCGCCAATCAGCGCCTTTCAACGACGCTAGTGGCGCGATGTCATCACGCTACTTCCGCTGTTGAAAGGTGCTGATTGGCGGGGCAAGTCATTCTGCACTGCCAATCAGCGCCCTTAATGACGCAAGCGTCATTCAGCCCCAGCAGACCAGCTCAGAATAGAGCAGACCTGCATTGACACAGGACGGCGTGGGCACGGGATATACAGTAGGTGAGTATGTAAAGTTGTTTTTTATTTCACTTAAAAGTGTGAGTGGCATTATCTACGGGGAGAGGGGCTATATGTGTGGCACAATCTACAGGGAAACCTATATGTGGGACAATATCTACAGGGAGGCTATATGTAGGGCACGATCGACAGCGGGGCTATATGTAGGGCACAATATACAGGGGGCTATATGTATAGCGCTATCTACAGGGTCGGCTATATGTAGAGCGCTATCTACAGGGGGCTATATGTTGGGCACTATCTACAGGGGGCTATATGGAGGGCACTATCTACTGGGGGCTGTATGTGGGTACTATCTACAGGGTGATCTATGGGGGGCACTATCTACAGGGAGCACTGTGTGTGTGTGGGACACAGTGTACGGTGCTATTATAATTAGGGACACAGTGTATGCTTCTATTATAATAAGGAACACAGTGTATAGTGCTATTATAATCGGGGACACAGTGTACTGCGCTATTATATTTAAGTGCGTAGTGTGTGGCCCCATAAAAATGTTATCTTCGTTTATAGGTGCAGAAATGTTTGAAAAGTGAGAAGCTGAAGACATCTGAGTAGCAAACTTCAGAAATGGACTGTGGCCGGGAGAAGCCATCATAGAAGTCTGGACCGGATGGAGAAGAAAAGAGAAAAAGAAGAACTAGAATCTGAAACGACGTCACCGGTGAGTCAATTAGTGTAACTTTTTATTCTGCCTCTAATCAGTACTGTAGTCACTGTATGATCTGCAGCGAGACGATGGGTGGTATGATTTTTTTTTTTTGTGAAACAGCAACTCCCAGCATATCCTTACCATTGTTCAGGTCATGCTGGAAGTAGTAGTTTTATGCCGTACAAACCTATACGGCAGGGGTAGCCTGGCTGGTATATACAGGGATAATGGGGTTTATATACAGGAATGATGGTTGTTATATATAGGGATTATGGTTGTTATATACAGGGATTATAGTTGTTATATAAAGGGATGATGGGTACTCCAGCCATCATCCCTGCATTAACCCCCATCATCCCTGTGTGTACCAGCCATCATCCCTGTTTATAACCCCCATCATCCCTGTATATACCAGCCATCATCCCTGTTTATAACCCCCATCTTACCTGTATATACTAGCCGGGCTGGTATATACAGTGATGATAGGGGTTATATACAGAGGTGATGGCTGGTATATTCAGGAATAATGGGAGTTGTATACAGAGATGATGGGGGTTATATACAGGGATGATGGGTGGTATATAATTAGGATGTGCCTTTTCAGTTGTAAACATGTGTTAGGGGGGAGCCCACTGGGTTGGGGCCCACTCAGATATGTTTTGCCCCCCTGTTCTAAACCCCTAGCTACGCCTCTGCATCTGCGGCAAGTCCGCTGTGATATACGCAAAATCTGAATTACCAGTCAAATATGCAAATTTTAATGCTGATTCGTTGCGTAATTTCCGCAAATTTGTGGTAAAATATGCAGCGGAAAATTTCTGCCACGTCTGAACATGGCCTTAAACTAATTTATGTTGGCAGAAAGTGCGTCGAATATATTAAAAGATGCACACCTCTTAATATATTTGGCGCATCTTTAGCTGTCCATGTGAAATAATAAAGCATTGCATGCTACAATTTTTTTCTCTCTGATTCTCATGGACAAGTATGGTTACCGATACAGTGTGGGTCCATAGATCTCTATCGGCTCTTTATTCAGGATAGATGTCATACAGATTCTAAATACAGCTATATGCATAAACCTTACACTAAGAGAGGAGACCATATATATAATAAAACAGGGCAGGTGGCAAATGTTACAGGAGACTATATTTTGTTAATGGTGCCCATACATATAGCAACCATGTGTGCTGTGTGGCACCTGGTTTTATAGCAAATTGCTGAAACCTTGTGTTTTACTCGTAAAAGCCACGGCCAAAAAAACACATCACAAAAGTGCAGCAATTCTTGGTTAAACTTTGTGCGGTTTTGCCACATGATTCTTGGACTTACAGCATACTACCGGCACGCAGCCACATAAATAGTCAATCATACCATATGAAGAACATAGTAAATATAATCTCCGAAGCGGAGACTCCTAAAGGGACTTTGAAAATCGCCTTTTATGACATATGATCCCAGGGAATTATACATCATACAATGAACAGACATAAAGACCTCAAAATTCCTAACTGCATGTATTATATTGTAGTTTCTGCATTCTAAAAAGCTTCACTATACCCCAGGAAATTGTAATTAGTGTCTAAGCAGTGTAGGCTTTATTTAAGCATACACAGCTGATATTGGACTGACTCACAGAGCTGCTACTTTATAATAATACCACGCAGATGCATAATCCCGTTGTCAGTGCTCCCATTGCCCCTTTGCGAGTCTCACATTGCCTCCCAGACCTGTCAATCCTGCATGCACTTCTAAAAGAGCAGATAATCACTGTAATTTAGAAATGTACTCAAAATGCCCAATCCAGCAATTCACCACATTTGCCAATTCTAAATAGCCAGTTGGAAGCAAAAAGGTTCTGTTAACGGCCAAGCAAAGCAATTAAAAAAGGGGTTTTAATTCTACAAAGAGACAGCAAACTTCAGGCACAGCCATCAAGCCAAGTCCTGACTGCCACCATCAAAGCTTCAATAAGCTTCAATAAAACCTCTCTTATCAACGAAGTGTGGCCTCCAAAACCAGTGGAATTACAGTGGCCAGGTTTCCCACTCAATGGTTTGCCCGTTCTGTTGTACGCTGATAATTTTAACACTTTTGACTCATCCTTATTTTTGTCAACATGTAACAACATCTTGTCACTTGCTGGAGGTCAGATTTACTAAAATGTGATGGTCAATTTACCTCACTAAAATATACAGAATGTTGATCTTCAAGTCTAACGTGCAAAAATTTGGAATCACAAAAACGATTCTTTTTATCAAGATACCATTGTAAATACTGTTTGGAATCACAAAAAAAAAGTTTATTTTTATCAAGGTGCCATTGTAAATACTATTATTGAAGTGAGTGATTTATAATTTATTATATACATATGACTGCAAAGACCAATTTTCATCAGCCATTACTCAAGTGTCTTCAAATTTAGGTGGGATATGTATGAAAAGTGGGTGAAGTCTTTTTACTCCAAAGTTCACCTTTTTCTCTCAACCTGTCAATGGCTATTTATTCAAGAGAAGTATCTGTCAAACTTGATATCGCATGATGTTTCTGTTTTGGTCACCCTGTCTTCTCAGATCACCAGACCGGTTGACTACATCAGCATCTTCCCTGGGTCCTCAATCCAGCTTCAGCTTCCTGCCACTAGGCCTTATTCACACGAACATGTTAAACGGCCGCCACACAGACCTATATAAATCATTGTGGCCGTTCGCACGGCTGCTCTTTCAACAGACCGCGTGAAGGGTCCGCGAGAAAATAAGACGTCCTATTTCTTTACGCTTCACGCATCCCTCCATAGACCCTAGTCTATGGGGGATGCGTCATTTCGCGTCCCGCAGTGCAGAGCACGGATGTACCTCGAACGTGAAGAACGGACGTTTTTCACCTCCAAGATGCGCAACGCCCGTGTGAATCTAGTCTTAGGGTGTATTCACTCAAGCAGGTTTTGTAGCTTTTTTTTGCCACAATTTTTTGCAACCACAGAGATTTGTTTTTGCCACACTTTTGACATAATCACGGCATAAAACGCCACAAAACCTGCTTGTCAAATTGTCACACCAATTTCGCTTTATATTGCCTGCAGGTGGTATTTCCGAATTGAGTTAATGAACAGAAGGGGGGTAGTACAAATCCGATGTCAGGGCTGGCAGAGTTTATGCAACATAATTAGACAGATACAGGGCAAACAGCGATCGAAAGGAAGAGTCAGGAAAAAGACCAGGTCAAATCCAAAATAGCAAACAAACACCTTAACAAATGGACTGGACCCAAAGAACTTTGTTGCTCAGGCAAGGTGTGGCAGTTCTTATCAGGTTTATATAATCAGAGGTGACCAGCCGCCGTCTAAGCACTGATCAGCTGACAAAGATCTGTTCCTTTAATATGTGGCAGTGCTCACATGCACCACTATGTAGAGGCCATTAAAACAAGGAAAGGGATACTGCCTAATAGGTCTGTGCATCGGCCGGTGTTCCGTTATAGGCAGCTTCAGAAAGAGAGAGTGACAACAAGAGCTTGCGCTGGACACAAATGGCCAAGCCACCCACATAAAGGAGTGCAGGGCATGACAGTTCTATGCTGATGTCATTGAGGAGGAAGGTATAGGCAGGGTTTTACTAAAATGCTTTCTATTAGACTGTCTACAAAAATTAGTGGAGCTCACAGCTTGGAAGAAAAATACAAAAAAAAAAAAAGAGCTCCAGTATCATTATATCAGCTATAGGAGTTATGTTTAGGATCATCTAATTTGTACTAGGACCAGGTTTTAGATTAGTGTTTGGGGTACCCATATCAGGGTGACATCCTGTATCTACCTTAAGTAGGGTTCACCTCAGGGATTCTGTAAATATATGATCCCACCCCATTACTATTATATATGCTCCTATAATAAAAATAAACCAATTTCCTGGTATTTATTATAAACTCTTTATTACCTGTCCGCGTATTTTAATGTAACTACTGTATGAAACATTATATTGCAATTCTTTTAGAATGTACAGCTTTGTTTCTGTTTGGCTTTTTCCGGAAATCGATGTAGAGGTGTACAGGCTCAATAGAAAGTCTATGGGCTCATACACCGCTGCAACGGCTTTCTAGAAAAAGCTGAACAGAAACGAAGCGGCTCAGCGCTCACACAAGCGCTTCTGCTACTTCGTTTTAGCGATTGGTGGGGGTATCAGTGCTCGGACCCCTACCAATCAAAACTTCCGACATGTCACTATGACATAACAGAAGTTTGTTAAACATTTAGCTACACTTTAAATTTGGTCCCCGAGTGCAAATCTAGGTGACCATAGCTACAGGGGGAAATAGTGTTTATTTACATCTAAGCTTATGCTCTGTTAACTGAACTTTATTCACCAGATCTTGGAGAACCCCTTTAACAGATTAAAAAGCATAAAATAAATCTATCAGAATGTGAATATGTTGAATAGGATAACGCCTACAGAAAATGTAGGTTGCAATATGTTAAAAAGGAAAAATATATCCAAAAGCTTCAGTATTTTACCTTGTCTAGACTCTAAATATTCTATCCGATCTCAATTATTTTACTATATGAAAACATGTACATAAAATATAAAAAAAAATTGACATATACAGTATATACATTTAGCGTTGAGTGGTATCTTTGCATCCTTAAAATATACTAGAATATTCCACTATTTATAGATCTTTACACCTTCACCTCCATGTAGACTGTGGATACCGATAAACAAATGAGCACATTCATACAACAGTAGGATTTCTAAGTTTCCATACAGAAATGAGGCTGAGTTGTTGTTAAGAGCTGGAGGTACAAGGCCAAATAAATAATGGATTTTGGCAGGCATTGTGTGAGTAAGCTATAGCTGTGCTCATTCCTGTCTCCTTACCAAGAGCTGAGAGTTCTGCAGCAGAAGGTGAAAAGTCAGGGTCAGGCCGGGATGTGATGGATGAGGTGGAGGTCATGGTATCTAGAGGAAGAATCTTCATTTTAATTCAGAAGGGTGTTTTTTTTTCTTCTCTGTTATTTTTGTGTCTTTCACAAGTCCTACCACCTGGATTTAATAAAGTGAACAGTTAACCCTGTAAGAAGTACAACTGTAATTATGAGGGATTTATGGGTAATGCTCGTATTCTGTATCATTTATAAATATATGATATCATCTTGACAAAGAAAACGTCATTTACGATTGAGAGGGATTACCGAAGTATTATTAATATGTAAGGGAATCGGATTTACAAATGCAAGGTACTCATTTTTTGTCAAAGAAAGGCACTTAAAGTGGTTTTCCCATCAGGGACATTTATGACATATCCACAGGATATGTCATAAATGTCAGATAAATGTGGGTTCCCACCTCTGGCACCCGCACCTATCTCTCGAACAGGGCCCCCTAAACCCCGTTCTACTGTTCTACCGCTGTATGACTTCCGACCATGAAGAAAAAAACAGCGCAGCTCACTGAGCTACACTGTTTCCGTTAGGCCTTGTTCACACGGCACTATAAAACAAAAACGATATGTAAACGCGTAAAAAACGTTAGCGTTTCTTGCAAAGCGCTTTTTATTGTACAGGCGTTTTGATGCATTTTTGCACGTTTTTTTTTACGCTTTTTTTTTTACGAGTTTTCAGCCATGTAATAAGGACTCCAATTGACTATGGGAATTAGGCGCATTTTAGATTTTTTTACCTGCGTTTTACGCGCCAAGAATCGACCTGATGCTTCTTTTTTACACAACGCATTTTTTAAACACGTACATGTAAAAAAACGTGTTGCAATGCGTTTTTTCCATTGATGTGAAAAAGAAGCTTAAAGCTTGCATTTTTTACACGTTTTTCGGTGCATAAAACGCAGCAAAAACACGGCAAATAAACGCAGTGTGAACAAGGCCTACCTCCCATAGTAGTGATCTACGCTGTTTCCGTAACTACCATTCAGTTCTATGGAACTACGCTTTTTTCTTCTTCGTGGTCGGGAATCACACAAGTCAGCCGGAGTGGTAGAATGGAGTTTAGGGGGCCCCGTTCTAGAGATAGGTGTCAGTCCCAGAGGTAGGACCGGCATCTATCTGACATTCATGACATATCCTGTGGATATGTCATAAATGTCCTTGATGGGAAAACCCCTTTAAGTAAGTGGCCATAAGAAAAAAACATTTTATTGGCGATGAAAACCCCACGGAGGGGACAATTGTGTGTATAATTCAGATGTATCATTCTAAATATTGTATCAATTAAAAAACAATGCAGGTTTTACTACGGTGGACACTAGACTGCTGAACAAGAGATCAGGAGACCGCCATTTTCCCGATAATCAAGATATACTTATGGATATATGAATATACGGGTATATCCATATACCGATGATATGCCATAAATGTTTCAGATGGGTATACCCCTTTAAGTTTAACTGTTGCCTTTGGTAATGGTACAATCTGATAATGTGGTCCCTTGACCAGGAAATATTGAGTACCCAGTTTCTAGATACAGACTGCTATAAACAGCAAGAAATCCGAAATCACAAAGCACAAGCTGCTCTTTAATATTTCTGTCCCAGTTCACATGCCCCGTATTAAATCAGAGGCCTACAGTAGGTGCCCCATGCACTTGGATGAGAGCCCTATTACAAAGCAGAGCTGTAATATGGCCGTGTGCATGAAGTCCAACTCTTTACCACATCTTTTCAATATCTGCTTTTTGTTGCTTCCAAACACAGCCTTTATTTTTGACTATAAAAGGATGGGGCTCTTATAAGTTAACAGGTGGTCTAAATATGTAAAATATTTTTTAAATGGCAGATATATATTTTTAAAACTGAGTGTACCATCCTACCTTCCAACTGTGTAATGCCAAGTAAACCTACACAAAAAAACACCTCCAGGAGATCCTGGCTATTTTTCAGAGAACACAAATTCAAAGCACATTTTCCACATTTGTATTCTATTTGATATGTTTATTTCAATCACTACATGAGAACTACAAAGAACTACAAATTAACAGATATACGGGCTTGTTCACATAAGCGTTGAACCATTTGGATTTCCGTTCATTTATTTCATCAGAGGAACGGAAAGTATCGTTTCCAATACCTGTGATTTAAATGGTATTTTTTGGGGGTTTCAGTTTGTTTCAGTTTACCTCCATTCCGCTAGGTAGTGTGCTGCGCTATTGTTTCCGTAAAAAAATTTGAATCAAACGCAAACAAAAAATACCATTGAAATCAATGGTGATGAAAACTGAAACGATACTTTCCATTTGTCTTAACAGTTCCTCTGACGGAACCGATGAACGGAAATCCAAACGGAAATTAACGCTGATCTGAACAGGCGCTAATACTTGTATTTTAAGTACAGAAACATAGATTTCTTTGATTAAAGGGTATGGTTGGTTGGTTGTTTAAGAAAAACTATTTTTTATTATACCCTATTAGAGCATTCTGAGGTAATGGATGGGTTCCTTCGGTTAGGACAATGATCAATGCGCCACTTTTAACAAAAATTTGGTTGGACTTAGCAGGAGGGGTAAAAAAAACTGGTGTAAATTATAGCGCAAATCTGCACCAGCTCATAGCTGTCATAAACGTTGCTTTCTGGCACATGGATGGCCTAAGATGCTCTTAATTCATTAAGAGGCGCATCTAATTCCAGGGTTTGTACTTTAAGAGTGGCGTATGAAATGTCAGTCTTAATAAATTCTACCACATGATTATTATAAAAAATGTCTGGACAACCTGATTTCAAACCTGTATTAACAATATATTTAGTACTCACTCCATTGGATAAACACAAGTATGGAGCTTTCTGCTCTGGGAGAGCAATCTTTCTGAACATTTTGGAGGGTCACTATACATTGTTTTATCTGCAAAAGTGGGTTGGTCGTTGAAATCCGCAACTTGTGGTAAGAAATTTAGGTAAAATGGAGCTTTAGTTTTAGGCCGCCTGCTTATTGTGTGAAACTTAGCAAAGGTATTTTGAATTTTTTTTTGTAATTCCAAAATTATAATTTTTTTGTCTGTAATATCATATTAGTGATTGTAAATAGCAAAAATCTCAGTTTCTATGTACATGTACTGTTTTGTTCAAATATATGTAGTTTCATAATATGTAAAGAGCACTGATCAATTAGCCAATAACTTGTAAGTTTAACTTTATGAGTTGCAAAAGTACAAGTACCTTTTGAAGAACAAGTATCTGTCTCACGAAGAAAACCCTTCTCTAAAAAAAAGCTGCGCCAGTGATCCAATAATCATGGGGGCAGTGGCGTCGTTAGCATTGGGTTTCCGGGTCCCAAGCCCCGGATCTTTGGCCCAGTACCTCGGATCCCCGGGCGACTGCCACATAATGGCGTAGCTATAGGGGTCGCAGCAGACACATTTGCGACTGGGCCCCGAAGTCAGGGGGACCGCGCCTCCCCGTACCACGTCTATAAACAGTTACTATAGTAACTGGGGCCTATGTAATAAACTACACGGGCCCCTGTTAATATAGTAAATCACAGTATACTTATCCTCCTCGTTCCAGAGTGCAGCAGAGGTCCTGATGTCTTCTCGCATCATGACGCTGTGCGCCGCGCACAACATCGCAACGCTGGATAGTGTCAGGATCTCTTGTGCGTCCGAAGCTGAAGAGGAGGGTAATTATAGCGTTACTGTCTGCTGGGGGCCTGTATCTAGGCCTACCTTGTGGTAGGCTTAGATACAGGGTCTAACAGAAAGGGCCCAGCATACAGGATTACACATGGTAGATACATGGCCCATGTGTGATCCTGTCTGATGGGCTGTGTATCTAAGCCTACCACATAGTAGGCTTAGATGCAGGGCCCCAGCAGACAGTAATCTTAAACTGTATAATATTACCGTCTGCTGGGGCCGTTTATCTAAGCCTACTATGTGGTAACCATAGATACAGGGCCCAGCAGACAGGATCACACATGGTGTGATCCTGTCTGCTTGGCACTGTATCTAAGCCTATCACATGGTACATATATTGTAGGACGGGGAGCAGCTTTTCAAGAGGGAGGCATGGAAAACGTTGTGTATCTGAAAAGACGGGGGTAACTCCAGCCAGAAGGAGACAGGGTTGAGGACCTCAATGATTTTGTACGGCCCTATATACCGGGGAGCAAATTTCTTGGACGGAACTTTAAGGCGCAAATTTTTAGAAGATAGCCACACCAGATCCCTGACCACAAATAGGGGGTTAGTAGAACGTCTTTTATCTGCCTGAGTCTTTTGGATGCTCTGGGACGCCTCAAGGTTCTTCTGAACCTGGGCCCAGACTGTGCACCGTTCCCGATGAACAACATCTACCTCGGGATTGTTGGAACCACCAGGTGTAACGAAGGAGAACCGTGGATTAACCCCAAAATTGCAGAAGTAGGGGGAGACCCCCGACAAGCTACTGACCTGGTTATTAAGGGAAAATTCGGCGAGGAGAATGAAGGAGACCCAATCATTTTGACAGTCTGAGATAAAGCACCTTAAGTATTGTTCTAGAGACTGATTAGTCCTCTCAGTTTGGCCATTAGTTTCAGGATGGAAGGCCGAGGAACAGGACAGATCAATCTCCAGCTTCTTACAGAAAGCTCTCCAAAACAATGAAACAAATTGTACCCCTCTGTCAGAAACTATATTGACCAGAACCCCATGGAGATGCAGGATGTGTTTGACAAACAAGGTAGCTAACGTCTTGGCATTGGGTAGTTTCTTGAGGGGTACAAAGTGGCACATCTTACTGAAGCGGTCTACTACAACCCACACCACCGACTTGCCTTGGGATGGAGGCAGATCGGTGATAAAATCCATGGAGATATGGGTCCAAGGTCTCTGGGGAATGGGCAAAGAACATAGTAAGCCCGCTGGTCGGGACCTGGGAGTCTTGGACCTAGCACAAATTTCACAAACTCGTTAGGAGTGAGGATTTGACCCAAAAATGGTATCTCCTGCACCCCAAAGTTTGTTTTTCCGAAGGGCCTGGAGCACCTTCCTGACATGCTCAATGTGGGAGGACCAGTCCTTGGAAAACACAAGTATATCATCAAGGTACACTACAAGAAATACCCCAGATAGTCTCTTAAAATCTCTTTTATGAAATTCTGGAAGACCGCGGGAGCATTACACAACCCAAAGGGCATGACGAGGTATTCAAAATGACTTTCGGGTGTATTAAACGCAGTCTTTCACTCATCCCACTCTCTGATCCGGATAAGGTTATAAGCCCCCCGAAGATCGAACTTAGAGAACCATTGGGCCCCTTGAATCTGATTGAAGAGATCAGGAATCAAAGGAAGGGGATATTGGTTCCTTACAGTGATCTTATTTAAACTTCGGTAATCGATGCACGGCCTAAGACCACCATCCTTCTTCCCCACGAAGAAGAAGCCAGCACCTACCGGAGAAGTAGAGGGGCGAATGTGACCCCTTGGCCAGGCTTCCCTGGATATATTCTCTCATGGCTTCATGTTCAAGACAAGAGAGATTAAATATCCTTCCTTTAGGGAACTTAGCTCCTGGTACCAAGTCGATTGCGCAATCATACTCTCTATGAGGTGGTAACTCTTCGGAGGCCTTTTTAGAAAAGACATACGCGAAGTCCTGAATAAACTCAGGTAGAGTGATCACCTCCTCAGCGAGAGAAACCAAATGAATAGAAAAACATGACGTCATGCATTAATTACCCCATTTAGTAAGATCACCAGTATTCCAGTTAAAAGTGGGATTATGCGTCTGCAACCAAGGGAGGCCTAAAATCAAATCGGACGATAACCCCTGCATCACTAACACAGAACACTGCTCCAAATGAATGGAGCCAACAATGAGTTCAAAACAGGGGTATGCTACATAAAGTAACAATTAGCAAGCGGAATGGAGTCAATACCCACTACCGGGACAGGTTTAGGCAAATCAATTAGTGGCATAGCTAGAGACATGGCAAATTCTACAGACATAATATTAGCAGCAGATCCTGAATCCACGAAGGCACTGCCGGTGGCAGACCTTCCATCAAAAGAGACCTGAAAGGGAAGCAAGATTTTATTAGGCTTTATGTTAACGGGAAATACCTGTGCGCCCAAGCGACCTCCCCGATGGTCACTTAGGTGCGGAAGTTTTCCGGCTGCTTATTTTTGCGCCTGGGACAGGAGTTCAATTGATGCTTGTCATCCCCACAGTAGAAACAGAGACCATTCTTCCTGCGGAAATCCCTACGTTGTTGGGGAGACACGAAGGCCCCGAGCTGCATCTGTTCATCCGAGTTCTCCGTGGAAGAACGAAGCAGCGGAACCTCTGGAGCCATCATAGGGGAGCCAGTGGTGAAGGCACCAGAACGTTCAAGTCGTCATTCCCTGAGACGTCAGTCAAGACGTACCGCTAAAGCCATAGCCTGATCTACAAAGTTAGAGGTGGGATAGCTAACTAACTGGTCTTTAAGGGCGTTCGACAGACCCAATCTAAACTGGCACCTCAAGGCAGGGTCATTCCACCGAGAAGCTACACCCCACTTCCTAAAGTCAGAACAGTACTCCTCAACTGGCCTCTTACCCTGACGTAAGGTCACCAGCTGACTCTCGGCAAAGGCAGTCTTGTCAGTCTCGTCATAGATGAGCCCGAGAGCAGAAAAAAAAGGTCAACAGAAGAAAGTTCACGGGCGTCAGGAGCCAAGGAGAAAGCCCATTACTGGGGGCCGTCCTGGAGCAGGGACCTAATTATACCCACCCGCTGGCTCTCAGAACCTGAGGAGTGGGGTCTTAATCGGAAATAGAGTCTACAACTCTCCCGAAAAGAGAAAAAAGTCCTCCGGTCCCCTGAGAATCGGTCAGGCAACTTGAGGTGGGGTTCAAGAGGTGAGGTGAAGGGTACCACTTGGGTAGCATCACGCTGGTTGAACCTCTGAGCCAGGTCTTGGACCTGTAGGGAGAGACCCTGCATTTGCTGAGCCAGGGCCTCATGGGGATCCATAATAGAGTCAGGGACCAGAGTAAGAAAAGGTATAGGGCCTGTGATTATTTAATGAAACGGGGTAAGGAGACGACAGGTGAGCCCTAATCTACCTAAGTGACGGCGTACAACTGGGCGACGGTCCCTACGCTCAGTAAGTGCAAGACAGACAACACAAGACAAGGGCACACAGAAGCAAAGGGGAAGTAGGGGCAGTTGCCCACAGAAGAGTACGTAGTAGCAAAACAGAGCAGGAGAATAGTCAGGCAAGCCAGGGTCAAAAAGTTAGAGCGGTCAATCAGGTAAATAGCAGGAATAGCAGTGCCAGGAAACCAGAGAATCACAGGCAAGGAACGTGCTGAAAGTGAGGGTATAAATAGACTCTCCTCAGCCAGCAAGCCTGAGTGGTAACAGATCGCGTCACTCTAGCAGACCTTGGAGCTGTTGAAGGTTGATTAACCCCCCGGGCGTTGACACAGAACCTGTGTCAGGCAAACCCTTTACACAAATACATTGAAAAGCAGAGAAATACATTTTTAAAAAAAGAAGTGCTTCCATGGATGTGATAAACGCAAAGCACACTGATGCCAATACGCAACACACACGGACAAGAAATGTAGGAAATACGCCACATTTTTTTCGCACACAAATCGGTCACGCTCGTCTGAATGGAGCCTTAGGCCTCATGCCCACTTCAGTTATTTTTTTCAGTGTGCTATCCGTTATTTTTAACGGCTAGCACACTGACATTCATTTCTATGGGGCCATGCACACTTCCGTTGTTTTAACGGAACTGTGTGGTCGTTCCGTCAAAAATAGCACAGGTCCTATTCCTGTCCGTTTTTGACGGAACAGTCTCGGCCTTTTCATACATTTGGTCCGTTGAAACGAAAGACTGCACACAGAAGTCATCCGTGTGTGGTCCGTATTTCAAGAAACCGTCATTAGCGGCCGTACGCCGGCCAACGGAAGTGTGCATGAGGCCTTAGTCTTATAGATATGCTATCTCTGATATGTATGTAAAAATATATATTTTTTTGGGGGGGGTAAATATATGTCTCAGGGGTTGTGCCCCTGATCTTTTAAGACCCTAGAAACGCCCCTAATAGGGGGTCCAGCTCCTGAAGCACCTGAAATCAGTTAATATTGCCAAGCGATATTTTTTCTGGCCATGTAATAAATGAATGTGCCAAGACCACCAGAGCGGGAGCCGCTCTTACTTAACTAATAGCAGATAGAGTAACGGAGGTCTCAAGTGACTAGGGACTTGGATTCCTATGCGACCAATGGCAACATTTTCTTGGAATTTGTATGTCCTGACTGCATTTGTGTGGTTTGCTTTTGGGTTTCCTGACACACTCCAAAAAAAAAAGAAAACATTTCTAGACAAGTGAGTTTTCTAAACGTCTTCAATATAATATAGAAATAATATAGAAATAAAAGGGGGCTGTCAGACTCTTAAAAGTTGTATGAGTTGTTGATGAGTATATATCTAGCTGAAAGGCAAATTCTGATTTTGGTTAATCAGGGACAGTATAACTCGTACATCGAAATTACTGTCACTCTGTTATTGATTTGGTGACAGAATCTAAAATGTTGCATTTTGAGCTGTAAATGAGCCAGATGTTGGCAACTGTGTCTAAGTTTGAACTGAGCGGGCCCTAAGGATCTATTCACAGGCGCCACTTAGGCAACACTTGTGTTTCCCTTTATTAAGCGGAAAGTCTCATAAGGCTGTGTTCACATGTGTGCATGTGAATACAGCCTAATATGCAAAAGTAGAAACAATACTTGCTTATTTAAGAATCACTATAAATTTAGCAATTCTTTTTGTTGGGAAAAAAACAATAAGGCTGTATTCACACACAGTGTTTACTGCATTTTTCATGCCATTTTCATTAGTGTTTTTCAAAGCTTTTTAGTTAAAAAATGCTGCGGCCAGATGTTACTTTAAAGTCTATAGTGGATTATTGAAAAGACTACATGCAAAGCATTTTGGCTTTTGATGTTTTGGGGTGTTTTTTGAGGTCAGGTATGGTGTTTTTTTCTGGCTTTTTTGTCATATGCTTCTCTGTAGGATTTGAAAAACATCAGGAAAAAAAAGCCATGAAAAATGCTTGAAAAGCATAGCATTTTTTGTTTTTACAAGCGTTTAAAAATTATGAAAATATTATATGTGTGAAATAGGCTTTATACTTTTTTATATTAGTATGGGGTGTCTATTTTCTGGTCAAAAACATATATGTAATTATATAACTGTATTATGTAGTGCTTCTTCCACAGACAACACGCAATGCTTAGCTGGGACCAATTTCCAAAAAGATTTTATATAAAAAAAAATAACAGGAACATTTTTAAAATTTCATAAAATATGAAGGGTAAAAGTAATTGAAATTAAAGTGTCTCCCATTATGTAACAACAATTTCTGCACTGTAGGGGAGCAACAACGTAAAGTAGGTAGCATGAAGGGTTTAAAGTTAGGGTATGTTCACACGGCCTATTTTCGTCCATTTTTCGGGGGCGTAAACCCCAAAAAACGGGCAAAGAAACTGAAGCAGAACGCCTCCAAACATCTGCCCATCGAAATCAATGGGAAAAACGGCCTTCTGTTCCGATGGGCCGTTTTTGTTGTGCAGCCGTTTTGAAAAACGGCCGCGTAAAAACGGCCGCGAAAAAGAAGTGCAGGACACTTCTTGGGACGTTTTTGGAGCTGTTTTTCATATACTCTATTGAAAAAAGCTCCAAAAACTGCCGTAAAAAACGCAGCGAAAAACGCAGCGAAAATCGGGAGTGGCTTAAAAAACGTCTGAAAATCAGGAGCTGTTTTCCCTTGAAAACAGCTCCGTATTTCCAGACGTTTTTGACTCGGCGTGTGAACATACCCTTATAGTGAAGGGGCTTAGAAGACTTTGGATTAATACATCGTTCAGTAAGGCCCTATGCACACAACCATAAAAATCATCCATAATTGCAGACTGCGGGTCATAGAAGTGTACCGCAATGATAGGGCATGTCCTATCTTTTGCTTTTTACGGTCCATGCTCCCAGTCTTTGTATGGGAGCACGGGCCAAAAATGCGGGCGACTGTATGCGGCCGGCCGTGCCCACAATTGCAGCCCATGATTAGGCCGTGTGCATGGGGCCTTAGTATAGGTTTTTCTGGGACTAAAGCATTAGTGGCCATTGATCGGTGGGAATCATCGGAATGGTTATCTGTGAATAAAGGATGAACAAGAGGCTGATTGTTAGGGATCTGCCAGGTACTTCATCTAGGTATACTCCTGGGATTAATCAATCCACACCTGAGGCCAGACCTGTTCGACTGACACCATCTTCCACCAACCAGGGTGGCAGGCTCAGGAGTGGGAGAGCCTATCGCGGCCTGGTCTGTCGGAGTTAGCTCCGCCCCCTGTCCTTTATTACCTGCCCTGTTCTCTCCCTCAGTGCTTGTAATTCTTTTGGATTCCTGGCCCCACTGCTGCTTGCTCCAGCCTGCTTCTGCCGTGCTTCTGCCTTGCTGCAGTTCTGCTTGACCTGCTTTGCTTTGCCCCTGGCTTGCTTCTGTCTCCTTGCCCGCTTGGGTGTACTCACTTCGTCCTGGTCCTGACTGTCCGTTCGCCGCTCCGTTTCCTCGTGGCGTTCCGTGGCTACTGCCCCTTCCCTTGCATGTTCCCTGTTTGTTTTCCTGTGCACTTAGACAGCGTAGGGACCGCCGCCCAGTTGTACCTCGTCGCCTAGGACGGGTCGTTGCAAGTAGGCAGGGACAGGGCGGTGGGTAGATTAGGGCTCACTTTCCCTTCACCTCCTTCCGGCCATTACATAATTACAAGCCTTTACCTAGTCTACCATTTCTCCTACGCTGACGCTATCATGGACCCCCTTGAGACCCTGGCCCAGCAGATGCAGGGCCTCTCCCTACAGGTCCAGGCCCTGGCCCAAAGGGTCAATCAGGGTGACGCTGCTTTAGTAGTACCCCTCACCTCACCTCTAGAACCCGACCTCAAGCTACCTGACCGGTTCTCAGGGGACCGTAAGACGTTTCTCTCCTTCCGGGAGAGTTGCAGACTGTATTTCCGCCTAAAGCCCCACTCCTCAGGTTCCGAGAACCAGCGGGTGGGTATCATCATATCCCGACTCCAGGAAGGGCCCCAAGAGTGGGCCTTCTCCTTGGCTCCTGACGCCCCTGAACTTTCCTCTGTTGATCGTTTTTTCTCTGCCCTCGGACTCATTTACGACGAGACGGACAGGACTGCCTTAGCCGAGAGTCAGCTGGTGACCTTACGTCAGGGTAGGAGACCGGTTGAGGAATACTGTTCTGATTTTAGGAAGTGGTGCGTAGCTTCTCAGTGGAACGATCCGGCCCTAAGGTGCCAGTTTAGGTTAGGATTATCTGACGCCCTGAAGGATCTGCTGGTTAGCTACCCCTCGTCTGACTCCCTTGACCAGGTTATGGCCCTAGCAGTACGACTTGACCGACGTCTCAGGGAACGTCAGCTAGAACGCTTCAGTGTGCTCCCCTCTGACTTTTCTGCGATCCCCCCCGAGGTCCCGTCTCCTCGCCCCTCCACAGAGGACTCGGAGGTACCTATGCAACTCGGGGCCTCCATGTCCCCTCGACAACGTAGGGAGTTTCGCAGAATGAATGGTCTCTGCTTCTACTGTGGGGACGACAAGCATCTACTGAACACCTGTCCCAGGCGCAAGAATAAGAAGCCGGAAAACTTCCGCGCCTAAGTGATCATCGGGGAGGTCACTTGGGCGCACAGGTATTTCCCGTTAATGTGAAACGCAATAAAATTTTGCTTCCCTTTCAGGTCTCGTTTGCTGGCCGGGCTGCCACGGGCAGTGCTTTCGTGGATTCAGGGTCATCTGCTAATATCATGTCTGCGGAATTTGCTATGTCTCTAAAGATGCCTTGTATTGATTTACCTTATCCTATCCCTGTAGTAGGAATCGACTCAACTCCCCTTGCTAATGGTTATTTTACTCAGCATACTCCTGTTTTTGAACTCCTTGTTGGCTCCATGCATTTGGAGCAGTGCTCTGTACTGGTGATGCAGGGATTATCGTCTGATCTGGTTTTAGGCCTTCCCTGGTTGCAGTTGCATAATCCCACGTTTGATTGGAATACTGGGGATCTCACCAAATGGGGTAGTGAATGCCTGATGTCATGTCTTTCTGTTAACTCTATTTCTCCCCGGGAGGAGGTAAACACGCTTCCTGAGTTTGTTCAGGACTTCGCCGATGTGTTTTCTAAGGAGGCCTCCGAGGTGTTGCCCCCCCATAGAGATTACGATTGCGCTATCGATTTGGTGCCTGGTGCCAAGCTTCCTAAGGGTAGGATATTTAATCTTTCATGTCCTGAACGTGAAGCCATGAGGGTGTATATCCAAGAATGCCTGGCCAAGGGTTTCATTCGCCCCTCGACTTCTCCTGTAGGTGCTGGCTTCTTCTTCGTGGGGAAGAAGGATGGTGGTCTTAGGCCGTGCATTGATTATCGTAACCTGAATAAGGTCACCGTAAGGAACCAGTACCCACTTCCTTTGATTCCGGATCTTTTTAATCAGGTTCAGGGAGCCCAATGGTTTTCTAAGTTCGATCTACGGGGGGCATATAACCTTATCCGCATCAAAGAGGGGGATGAGTGGAAAACTGCGTTCAACACACCCGAGGGTCATTTCGAATACCTGGTCATGCCCTTTGGGTTGTGTAATGCCCCTGCTGTCTTCCAGAATTTTATTAATGAAATTCTGAGAGAGTACCTGGGTAATTTTCTTGTTGTGTACCTTGATGACATACTGGTGTTTTCCAAGGACTGGTCCTCCCACGTGGAGCATGTCAGGAAGGTGCTCCAGGTCCTTCGGGAGAATAATCTGTTTGCTAAGACTGAAAAATGTGTCTTTGGGGTACAGGAGATACCATTTTTAGGGCAAATCCTCACTCCTCATGAATTCCGCATGGACCCTGCCAAGGTTCAGGCTGTGGCGGAATGGGTCCAACCTGCCTCCCTTAAGGCGTTACAGTGTTTTTTAGGGTTCGCCAACTATTACAGGAGATTTATTGCCAACTTCTCGGTCGTCGCTAAGCCTCTTACGGACCTTATCCGCAAGGGTGCTGATGTCCTCCATTGGCCCCCTGAGGCCGTCCTGGCCTTTGAGACCCTCAGGAAGTGCTTTATCTCGGCCCCCGTGCTGATTCAGCCCAACCAAGAGGAGCCATTTATTGTGGAGGTTGACGCTTCCGAGGTGGGAGTGGGGGCCGTCTTGTCCCAGGGTACCAGCTCCCTCACCCATCTCCGCCCCTGTGCTTACTTCTCTAGGAAGTTTTCGCCCACGGAGAGTAACTATGATATTGGCAACCGCGAACTTCTAGCCATTAAATGGGCTTTTGAGGAGTGGCGGCACTTCCTGGAGGGGGCCAGACACCAGGTAACGGTCCTTACGGATCACAAGAATCTGGTTTTCCTAGAATCGGCCCGGAGGCTTAATCCTAGACAAGCTCGGTGGGCACTATTCTTTACCAGATTTAATTTCTTGGTTACCTATAGGGCTGGGTCCAAGAATATTAAGGCTGATGCTCTGTCACGTAGTTTCATGGCCAATCCTCCTTCTGAGAAGGATCCTGCTTGTATTTTACCCCCTGGTATAATCGTCTCTGCCACGGATTCTGATTTAGCTTCTGATATCGCGGCTGATCAGGGTGCAGCTCCCGGGAACGTCCCTGGGGACAAACTGTTTGTTCCCCTGCAATACCGGCTAAGGGTACTCAGGGAAAACCATGACTCCGCTCTATCTGGTCATCCTGGCATCTTGGGCACCAAACACCTCATTACCAGAAACTATTGGTGGCCTGGGTTGCCTAAAGACGTTAGGGCTTACGTCGCCGCTTGTGAGGTTTGCGCTAGGTCCAAAACCCCTAGGTCCCGACCTGCGGGCCTACTACGTTCCTTGCCCATTCCCCAGAGACCTTGGACCCATATCTCCATGGATTTTATCACCGATTTGCCTCCATCTCAGGGCAAGTCGGTGGTGTGGGTGGTAGTAGACCGCTTCAGCAAGATGTGCCACTTTGTGCCCCTTAAGAAGCTACCTAACGCCAAGACGTTAGCTTCTTTGTTTGTGAAACACATCCTGCGTCTCCATGGGGCCCCAGTCAATATCGTTTCTGACAGAGGGGTACAATTTGTTTCCTTATTTTGGAGAGCTTTTTGTAAAAAGTTGGAGATTGATCTGTCCTTCTCCTCCGCCTTCCATCCCGAAACTAATGGCCAAACGGAAAGGACCAACCAATCCCTGGAACAATATTTAAGATGTTTCATCTCTGACTGTCAATTCGATTGGGTCTCATTCCTTCCCCTTGCTGAATTTTCCTTGAATAACCGGGTCAGTAACTCGTCAGGGGTCTCCCCGTTTTTCTGTAATTTCGGGTTTAACCCAAGATTCTCCTCCATCTCCCCTGGTTGTTCCAATAATCCTGAGGTAGAGGATGTTCATCGGGAACTGTGCACTGTCTGGGCCCAGGTTCAGAAGAACCTAGAGGCGTCCCAGAGCGCACAAAAGATTCAGGCGGATAGTAGACGTTCTGCTAACCCCCGGTTTGTCGTCGGGGATTTGGTCTGGTTGTCGTCCAGGAACTTGCGCCTTAAGGTCCCGTCCAGGAAGTTTGCTCCCCGATTTATTGGACCTTATAAGATCATTGAAGTCCTCAACCCTGTATCCTTCCGTCTGGAGCTCCCCCCATCATTTCGCATACATGACGTCTTCCATGCCTCCCTCCTTAAACGCTGCTCCCCGTCCTGGTCCCCCTCGAGGATACCTCCTGTTCCCGTTCTCACCCCTGAGGGGGTGGAATTCGAGGTGGCCAAGATTATGGACAGTAGGATGGTCCAGGGCTCCCTCCAGTACCTGGTCCATTGGAGAGGATACGGGCCGGAGGAGAGGACTTGGGTACCTGCCCGTGATGTTCACGCTGGGGTATTGATCAGGAGGTTCCACCTTCTCTTCCCCACTAAACCGGGTCCCCTTAGTAAGGGTCCGGTGGCCCCTCATAAAAGGGGGAGTACTGTTAGGGATCTGCCAGGTACTTCATCTAGGTATACTCCTGGGATTAATCAATCCACACCTGAGGCCAGACCTGTTCGACTGACACCATCTTCCACCAACCAGGGTGGCAGGCTCAGGAGTGGGAGAGCCTATCGCGGCCTGGTCTGTCGGAGTTAGCTCCGCCCCCTGTCCTTTATTACCTGCCCTGTTCTCTCCCTCAGTGCTTGTAATTCTTTTGGATTCCTGGCCCCACTGCTGCTTGCTCCAGCCTGCTTCTGCCGTGCTTCTGCCTTGCTGCAGTTCTGCTTGACCTGCTTTGCTTTGCCCCTGGCTTGCTTCTGTCTCCTTGCCCGCTTGGGTGTACTCACTTCGTCCTGGTCCTGACTGTCCGTTCGCCGCTCCGTTTCCTCGTGGCGTTCCGTGGCTACTGCCCCTTCCCTTGCATGTTCCCTGTTTGTTTTCCTGTGCACTTAGACAGCGTAGGGACCGCCGCCCAGTTGTACCTCGTCGCCTAGGACGGGTCGTTGCAAGTAGGCAGGGACAGGGCGGTGGGTAGATTAGGGCTCACTTTCCCTTCACCTCCTTCCGGCCATTACACTGATCTCAGACTACCTCAGCTTCCAATTGACAATGCTGTTGAGCTGGAGTCACTGATCATAGACTTGAATACAATTATATAATTTTTAAGACCGCAACCGGGCATCTGGTTTAAAACTGACAATATCAAGAAAGGATAAAGTAAAAGTAACAAGAATGCTCCTTGCATGTATTTACTTGTAATTCAATGCGCTATTTTAGAACGCACTAAATAATGTGGCAATTTCTTCTTGTTGGATTTTATTATAAAAATAAGTAAGAAGGAAAATATATAGTCTAGGTGAATAATTCTTTCCTCGCTTTCATCACGGTAATGCAGAAGTGTTCAGTGCATTAAAGAGGCAGCACATTGAAATCCAAACACTTCACCAATAACAAAGGCCTCTGAGAAGAGATTAAGCCCCTGTAAATGTTTTCTCTTGGCCAAAGCTGAGAAGAGCACAGGAAGAAATGGGAGGAAAAATTAGTGTTCTCAAAATGCTGAGATGTCAGCAGATTTGTGGAGCTGCTCAATAGATTAATTCTCTGGCTGACCTAAAAGGAATAGATTCCCGGTCGTAACTCAGACTGGTAAAAATTGATTTCTATGTTCTTTTTGACGGAATAAGATAAAATCCTGTGCATTGGCAGGACGTTCCCCACTCCCAGCAAATGAATAAAAAACACAGCCTCACATAGCTCTGATTAATTGAAAAGTCACTTTAAATACTGTTCACGGACCATCACAGAGGACAGGAAAACTTTCAGACAATGATTACTCTGCTCGACGCATCCAAGAGTCTTTTACATGAAGACAGCGTTAAGCGTTATTAATATCATATCGAGATCCCTATAAGAGAAAGCACAGTTTACAGTGAAAAGCCCTGTCATGGTACAAGACGCAAAACTTATAGAGCATACTAGTCCTCCTGGGGCTTCTAGGGTGTGCGGCGAGACTTGTAGGCTTCAAAGTCTGTAAAAATCCAGCATTTGGAATCGAGAAGGAATATTTCCCCTATGATAAGGAAAATTATGCCTCAAAAAAGTTTATCTTCCTCTTGTTCATCATTGCATGTCTCTTTTCAACTTTGCTATGTTACTATGTATGTTACTAATAATGGTTTATGCACATTTATTTAAAGGGGTCTTACCTTTGGATCAGGTTCTGAACCTCCCGACGGAACATTTGGGGGAAGTGGCGTATCAGTGTAGTTTTACATGCTGGACATTTAAATAAATAAAATGCCATGTAATAAATGGATGTGTTGGATCTGCAAGTGCAAGAGTTGCTTTTTGTAAGCTGCTTTCTACTGAAGACTGGGGTCCAGAGCAGATATATGACGTCGATATACCATAATAGGGTATATTCAAATGGGGTGGGTTGGTGAAGACCCCTTTATACATATATAATTATGTGTACATATCCCATCCATATTTGCAAATGATACGAATAAGTTTGCACTACACATATCTCTCACTGCAACTACAATCTCAGGCCCTAGTATTATTGCTTATATACCGCCATGAACTTCCGTAATGCCTTGCAGAGCACGATATTGGAGTAACACATTGTAACAATTATATAAGATAGTATTATACAGACAAAATAAAACAGTGTGTACAAGATACAATAGGAAAGAGCTCTGTCCATTCAAGTTTTCAAACTATAAGGAAAAGGGAATAGATACAAGAGGTCAGGGGACATGTCAGGTGGAGGCAGTGTAAACGTACTGAATTTTTTGCACATTCCGCATTAAAAAAAAAATCTATAAATTTAATGCTAAATTTTATGTACCAAGAAATTCTAAAAAAAATAAAAATCTGAAGCACAAAAAAAAGCCTCACACAGTAACAATAGATTATGCATTGAGGCAAAAACGGTAAAAATGTGCTGCGTCCTTCAGGGCAAAATTAGCTGCATCCTAAATAAAGGAGCCCATACATGTCTAGACCTGCCGGATACGGCCACCTCTCTCTTCTTCCCCATGACCTGCAGCGTCAGTTTGGCCGGGCAACTGACATCCACTGATAATATGAGGCCTGGTGGGCTATTTAAAGGGGAATCAGCCTGTCATTCTTTGTCTGGTCAAGGTACATCATTTGATTGGCTATTGTTCCTATTGCCATTTTACTCTGTTCCTGACTATGACTCTGATCCTGACCCAGCCTTTGACCTCGGCTGCATTCCTGGATTACGCTCCCCCCCCCATTTAATGGGTACCCTAAGGACTGTCATAGTTTTATCAACCACAGCATCTTACATTTTGAACGTTGTACTCATTCTACTTGGACCACGTAAGAGTGTCTATATAATTTCCTTGCTTGCTGGAGAGGTTCTGTCTTTGACCTTCTTGCTATGGGAACAAGGTGATCCAATGGCGTACTCCCTTACGGACAGAGTCTTTAAAGAAACTGAACATACTTCTTTTGCTGCTTGGCTTTTTTCACCTCAAGCAAGTTGCTTCCACCAGGGGCATAGCTAGATGTGTGGGGGCAGGAGGGGGCGCCGCAGCATTACGATTATCGTGTGGCTGCTACAGCGCCTGCGGCATGAGGGGGCCAATGCCGCCCAGCCCATAATGTGGTGAGTACAAGTTTTTTATTTGTTTGGGGGCTGTTTGGCACTTTCTACAAGGGTGGCTGTGTGGCACTATCTACAAGGGGGGGTTGTGTGGCACTATCTACAGGGGGGGCTGTGTGGCATGATCTACAGGGGGGCTGTGTGGCACTATCTACAAGGGGGGCTGTGTGGCTTTATCAACAAGGGGGGTGTTTGGCACTTTATACAAGGGGGTGTGTGGCACTATCTGCAAGGGGGGGCTGTGTGGCAGTATGTACAAGGGGGCTGTGTGGCACTATCTACAAGGGTGGCTGTGTGGCAGTATCTTCAAGGGGGCTGTGTGGCACTATCTACAAGGGGGGCTGAGTGGCAGTTGGGTGGGCGCCAAACTGAATCTTTGCCCCGGGTGCAGGAGAACATAGCTACGTCCCTGACTTCCACGGTCCGCCAAAATGCTGTCAAATTTAAAATCCTGGCGTCTGAATTAGCCTGGAATAATGAAGCTCAGGTTGCAGCATTTTATGTAGGTTTATTGGGCCATAATAATGGTGAACTAATGGCTTTGTAACCTTCCTCTTGCATTACATGATCTAATTTTCCGGGCTACTACAGCTGTCAATTTGGTTTCAGAAGAGATATCAAAAAAGGGAACTCACTCAACATTTCCCTCATTTAGCTTCCCTCTTCAAAAACACACCAGTCACTGCTGCAAATGAGCACATGCAAGTGGGTCGTACAGTGTAGTCAGAAAAGCAATGGAGATGCCGTTTGACTCCAGACCTATTCCTCCATTGTGACAAAAGGGTCACATCATGTCAATTGTCCAGATTATCCTTGGCAGCCAGGAAACTCCAAGGCTTAGTTGCGATAAAATTCTGGTTTCTGTTACCATGAGTTTCCACGCTTTTAAAGAAGCCTGTATGGAATTTCTGGACTTAGGTGCAAATGGAGTTTTTTTTGAATATTCTCTTGTCGAGAAACTTCATATTTCTCTTTTGACTCTTCAGATTGCCCCCTACTCTAAGAAAATAAAGTATCACAGGGTAGCTACTAAAATCAATAGATGTCCATAGTGGCCATTATTTTGAATAGGCACCTTGGTATGTTCCAGTGCCAAGAGCAGCACCTGACATGAGTCTCGGCCTGAGATAATAAAGAAAGGACCCCAGTGGGGCTGCACCTCTGGTACCTTAATATGATGCATGGCAAAAGGTTGCTTGAAGCAGACAACCCCTTTAATGATTCAAATAAGCTGTACATTACTAGTAATTGTATGTGACTAAAAGTTAGGTAGAATCCACTGATATCAAGTTCTAATTAAAGTTAATAATCCTGTGCATAATTTACTCATTTATATATAAAGGCGATTTCTCACATTTTGAAACTCCAGTCCTAAATGCTTTGCCTCCTTAATGATTAAAGCTTCAGTGGGGTATCATACCAGATCTGGAATTAATTGGCATTCCATTCACAGGTCGTCAAGGCCTAGATGGCATTGCAATTGCTCACGTCAACGTTTCTTGCATCACAAAAAGTCTACCTTAATGAGATCCAGTACAGTTTCATCCTAATTGCATTAATAGGGATTCTAATCACTGCGCTATTACTGGGAAAAGAAAAATAATAGCAAAATAAAAGATCATGTCACTTCAGAGTTAACGTGAACAGGCTGTGGCGGCACTGTCCCTTTAAAGCTTAATTATTTTAACAAGCTTGTATATTAATGGTATCTTGGCAGCTTCTCTCTGCTGCTTGATTGTGTTTTTTATGAGCCCTTGTTAATGTTTTATGTATTTTATTGTTCACAGCGCTCTGAATATTTCAGCGGGGCACTCCATAAATAATGTTTATCTGACCCACTTATTGGAGCGCTCCTCCCTGTTTATATGTGTCCATTCGGTTACTTTGCAGCTAGATAAATGGTCGCGTCAAAATATAAGTCCATTCAGGATACTAAACAACAGTGACTGATACATTGTTGCAGTCTATACACTAATAATGCACTAAAATAAAAAGACCCTTTTATTAAATCCTATAGACCCCATCCAAAGCTCCCACTGAGAGACTCTCAATTACTTGAGGTCTCTTGGTCTGTATGAATCGATTTGTTTCTGAGTGTCTCTCAGTTCCTTAGAGTCTCTCTAAATTAATTTGAGAGTCTCTCTCATCTCTGGTAGTATCTTACAGATTATTAGTGTCTCCTAATGCCTCTTCAGGAACCCGTGTCTCTAGGTCCCTGTGTGAATATCTTTCTCAGAATTAACTGACAAAAAAAAACATTTGGCGGAACAGCTTTCTGAATCATTCACAAATTGATTTATAAAGCAAATTGCAGATGAATAGTGAGACGCTTGTAATTAGTTGCTTTTCTTAGACATTATTTTTTCAGAAGATAACAAGGGTCATTTACAAAATTCGAAAAATTGAGGTTTGGCGTCTGAAATGAATTTTTTTGATCATGTAAGCTTATCTTAAGTCGAAAAAAGTTTTACATTTTTAAATTTTTTACAGAAGTTTATGGATTTGCATAAAATTAAGTTATTGCATATTATGGCTGACTGTACACATTAGATAATTAGCAGCAAAAAAAAAAGGCTGGTTTATCATCCACGATATCCCCAATAACTTTCACATTCAGCTTAGCTATGAAGATCACTCATGTCATGATTTAATTTTTCTCTAAGGGCAGACACAAAGGGTGACTGGCAGCACCCAAACAAACTAGATCATCAGAATCTAACAACAGTCATATATCTAAGGTGTTTTTACTGATATAACTGTCTTTTTACTTATTGGGGCTGATGACCCTTGTGTCTCCTCCTTCTCAATGCCCAACACTGGGGGATATATATTAGGATTGGTATATGACTGCAAGATACACTAGTCAGAATGTGCACTAAATCACCTAAGGCACCTGTTGGGGAATATAATGTAGTTTACTTAAAAATGCAAAGTTGTACCTGGAAGGGGGTTACCTCTGGGATGCCCATGGATCCCTAAAACAAAGGGGTGACAGAGCTAGAAAAGTGTAATGTCCCTTGCAATGTTTTTTTTTCACTTGGATATCGCTGTATGGTAAAACCAGACATAAAACCTTGTTGGAAATGGAACCGTGGCTCCATTGTTCTTGAAATTGGTGAGGGACCCAAAGTTCAATCTCCCTACAATCAGACAATTATGGTTGGTATATCTAGGCCATCATTGTCTAATTTAAGAAAACCCTTCTGTGCTAGTGCATGATACGTACGTCGAGCAGCCATAACATTAAAACTACTGACAGGTGAAGTGAATAACTTTCATTATCTTGTTACAATTGCGCCTGTCGAGCAACAGCGTCATGGGCGCCAAAGGCTCATTGATGCACATGGGGAGCAAAGGCTAGCTGTCTAGTCCCACAGAAGAGCTGCTGTAGCACAAATTTCTAAGTATATGCTGGCTATGATAGAAAGGGTTTTTATATTCAGCAACAGTATGGAGGTATTGTTCAGTCACTGTATGGTGGTGTTATTTAGTCACGGTATGGTGGTGTCATCCAGTCATTGTATGGTGGAATTATTTAATATCAGTATAGTGGTGTTATTTAGTGACTGTATGGTGGCATTATTCAGTTACTGTATGGCAGTTTTATTTAGTCACTATAGGGGGGTAATATTTGGACAATGTATTAATTATTATTTGGCGGTAGGGCTAATCTATGTATACAGATTCTGGTACGGCATAGTATGCCCTGTATTTCTCAATAGAGCACATGAATCTTGGGAAACACAGTCTACACCCCAGAACACCTGTGCAATAGGCAACAATGCCTTGTGTAAATGTCACTATGGGCGGCATTTACACCAATGGTGCCACCGATAACAATCATTTTTTCAACATCTCAAATAATGATCAATGATAAACCATAGTTTTATCGTTAATCTCCTTTGTTAAAGCTGGTCAATTATAATTACTATTGCTCAGCAACGAGAAAATCATGGCAATAATTCGTGACTGTAAATGGTCCTTTAATTAATGTATATTTAGGGTGCCTAGGGCAGTGTGAGCTATAAGTACGGCCCTGAATGTTGGAAGATCAGTTATCCACACAAACTATATCAATCAATAGAAGTGTTACTTGTCACCTTATGAAAGGGTTAATACGAATGGTTTTCTGATCATCACCATCTGCAATGCAGTAGCTTTTAAATTAACCTGGAGCACCCAAACTAAAGACTTCTCAGGCAGGCTGACACTGCATTCCAATTTCCACACAATGCTGTAAGTGACATCCTCAATGTTACTACAAATGCACTCGGCAGAGCGGATGCTATATACAAGTTGTCGTGAAAACTGCAATCTGTAGAGAGAGTGGGGGAAAAAGCAGGCCTCATTTTCAATATTCTGTATTCTCATAAAAACGTGTTGTTTCTGTCACTTTTCAATCTCCCTGAGTCGAGCCGAGCACTGTATAATAGCTAGTTAAAGGCAGCAGCCTGTGAAATGGTATTTTTAAAATAAATGGAAAGCCACGTCGGAAAGCTTGGGAGGAATATTGCAAGGCCAGGGACTGACGGACAGCCCCTGAGAAAAGCAACAAGTGTTTATCGTCTGCGAGCGGGGGATGGAAAAAAAAGAGAAGTGGATTAAATGGAAGCCGCAGCCAGCAGCACATTACCAAGTCTGATATTGACACAGCTGCCGTGTAGGTTATTTTTCATTGTCTCGTCAAGACAATGTATCACACGGTATCAATCTTCTTCCTATCTATAGACATTGCGAGCTAGCGGCTTTGCCAATTCTATTTCCTATATTGTAATGATAGTTTACATGTATAGTATCATTACACTGACAACACATTTCGTTAAAAAAAAAAATACCCCTACAATTTCATTTCAAAAGCCATTTCACAGGTGCAACTTTGGCAGCTTGTACAGTATTCCAAATATTAGAACTGAGGATCAATAGATATGAAACAAGTCCCTGCATTCCCAGCGGTTGGAAACCTGCAATTCACCTGCGGACATGATCTTTCTTCTATTATCCTCGGTCTGAGCCATTCACAGGCTTACTACATGGGCTTAATCATAAAATAGTAGCGCTAAGGAAAATGGAGCTGTTGCCCATCGCAGTCAGAGAGTAGTGACCTGACTGTCTCATTCGGATTTTGCGACAAGCAGGCAGGGCATGCTACTGATTCAAAAAAATGTGCATCATACTTAGAATCCCGAGCGGAATTTTTACTGTTTGTGAATGGGGGTTTTAAACCCTACTCACTTGCATTGTATTATACGTCTGCCATTGTACTGTAATCGCCGTAATAAATTTGATTCCAAATATTTTATAGGAATCATTTCCAAAGCACAGTATTATTTACAGACTTGTCAAAGAAACATTTCCATATAGATCCGTTATATGGATATATTGGACAGATTTTGTCTATTTGCCCAAAACAGAAACTTTATTGAAAAGAATAAATTGCATTGGTAGACTGCAGAATCCCGATTAATTATCCAATATTGGGGTTATTACGTTTGGGAAAAAAGACAGCTTAGGGGACTAATAACTATGTATAAATATATGAAAGGTCATTACGCAGATCTTTATAATAATCTATTATTATATATTAAGACAGGACTGTAACTTTAAGGGCAAAGCCCCACGTGGCGGAATTGCTCTTGATTTCCGCTGCGGACACTCCGCAGCGTTAATCCGCAGCGGAGCCGTTTCTCCATTGCCTTCCACTTCTTTTTAGTAGGCTTCGTTTAGACGTGGCTAAAAATTCCGCTGCAGAGCATAGGCTGCGGTGCGGAATTTGGTGTTCGCAGCATACAATGGATGTTGCGGACCAGTGGCGGACTGGTTGCGGACTCATTGCGGAAGTTCTCCATTGACTTCATGCACATGTTATGTGTGCTGCGGATGCGTCTTGCTTTTTTGACATGACATTTCTTCATTCTGGCTGGACCTATGTATTTCTAGGTCTACAGCCAGACTGATGAAGTCAATGGGGCTCCCGTAATTACGGGAGCGTTGCTAGGAGACGTCAGTAAATAGTCACTGTCCAGGGTGCTGAAAGAGTTAAGCGATCGGCAGTAACTGTTTCTGCACCCTGGACAGTGACTACCGATCACAATATACATCAACCTGTAAAAAAAATAGAAGTTCATACTTACCGAGAACTCCCTGCTTCTGTCTCCAGTCCGGCTTCCCAGGATGACGTTTCAGTCTAAGTGACGGCTGCAGCCAATCACAGGCTGCAGCGGTCACATGGACTGCCGCGTCATCCAGGGAGGTCGGGCTGGATGCCGAAAGAGGGACGCGTCACCAAGACAACGGCCGGTAAGTATGAAATTCTTTTACTTTCACTAGGGAAAGTGCTGTCCCTTCTCTCTATCCTGCACTGATAGAGAGAAGTGAAGCACTTTTCCCGCAGTCCGCAGCAGCTAGTCCGCATCAATTTACTGCACATTTTGGGCAGATCCGCCGCAGAATCTGCAACGCAGATTCTGTGCGGCATTGATGCGGACAGCTGCGGAGGAAAACCGCCACGTGGGGCCATGCCCTAAGGGTATGTTCACAAGGCCTATTTTCGGCCGTTTTTTGGTCCGTAAAAGCCCGAAAAACGGCCGAAAAATTGCAAGCAGAACGCCTCCAAACATCTGCCCATTGATTTCAATGGGAAAACTGCGTTCTGTTCCGAGCGAGCGTTTTTCACTGCGTTTTTTTACACGTAAAAAAACGGCCGCGTAAAAGAAGTGCAGGACACTTCTTGGGACGTTTTTGGAGCCGTTTTCCATAGACTCTATTGAAAAAAGCTCCAAAAACAGCCGTAAAAAAACGCCACAAAAAACGCAGTGAAAATCTCGAGTGGCACAAAAAACGTCTGAAAATCAGGAGCTGGTTTCTCTTGAAAACAGCTCCGTATTTTGAGATGTTTTTCACTCTGCGTGTGAACATACCCTAACAAGGGATCATTTTCTTTTTGAGAAAAGAAGGTTTCTACATCACCATAGAAGGGGATTCTTTACTATAAGAGCAGCGAGACTTTGTCACAAGATGGTTGTGATGGTTCATTTGATAAAAGTCTAGATGCCTTTACGTACTAGATTTCTGAAGATGAGGGGACGATCCAGGGATTTATTCTGGCTGCCATACTTGGTTCCAGTAAAGGAATTTTTCTGTATCAAAACTTCAGAATAATCAGGGGTAATGTGCTAAAATGTTACTATGTTGCTTTGACTTTGCACCGAAACATACCATATTCCTTTTTTTTAACCTAGAACTAATAACACAATGGTAAGAGCATATTTTTTTGAAACAGTTACACATAGGTCTGTGGTATAAATGAATTTGTTGCCCGGAATTAGCCAGGTCAATGAGTTATACCTATCTGTAATAACTACTTCTTTGAATTGAGTTTTAAAAAGTAAATACTGCAATGGCAAATCCATACGATTACAAAAATAGAACATTTTATTATTACTTTATTATTAAAAAAATAGTACATAGCCTGACTAATGGTATAAACGTTACTCTCAAAATAAGCCACCATTCCACTATATTTAAAAAGAAAGAACTGCTGTAGTATCGGTATTACCAAAAGTATTAAAGGGGTTTTCAAGTCCCTAAAAATTGATTGCCTATCCTCAGGATAGACCATTAATTGCTTTTGGGTCAAGGTCCGACTCCCGGGACCTCCGCCAATCAGCTGTTTTGAAGGGGGTGCAGCGCTCCTACGAGGGCTGCTTCCCTTTCATTTCTACTTGCCCACTGTGAATCGTCGACACAGATGTAGCGGCGATTCACAGGCATTGCAGCCTTCTCCCATTGGAGTGAATGTGAGGAGGCTGCAACACTGTGACACTCCGCTGCCCGTCCGCACCGTAATCACGGACCATGCACACAGCTACGGCTGTATGCAGGAGGCCTATCGCCTGTCAAAAGTTTTATAAAATGACAATTACTCATTAAGCTTTAGTGAACTATTACATTCTGCAGTCATATGTTTTCTTTTGTTCAGTTAGTTGACATAAAAGTTCATACCATGTTGGATCACAGATCTTAAATGCGTAGGAGATATTAATTCTATTACTTAAAAACATGAGTATAAAGTGCCTCTCTTTCTGTTCTAAAAGTCACGTTCTTATACCTGTCACGTTCGGATGTAAGTTTCGTTTTATAAGCTCTGCTTGCAGGCAACTTAGAAAGTCAAGACCTACAAAATACATGAGTATCATTACAAGACAATTACATTTTAACAGTCCTAATGTATATATGTTTTGCTTCAATTTTTTGGAGTTGATATGGCCATAACACGACAGAGAGAGGAGCCATCATGTGATGACGTTACAGGGATGATAAAGTCAAACTGGGTAATGTTAGTGACATTGTCAAATGTGTCCTCTTCATGCATTTCCGCAGGGAAATTCTAGACGGAAATTCCACAGCATTTACGCTACAAGTGTAGGGGCCTAAATGCCTTAGAACAGGTGGTGACACCACAGTGAGGACTTCACAAGTTGAGATGTCATTGGTAGTGACATCACAAGGGCTGTTAGCCCTATAAATTTAGAGCTGGTATCCGTAGCTGCCAGACAGCTGTGGTGGCTACACGGGAGCAGGGGTGGCCCATGAAGGTAGAGTTAATTTTTTTCCTTTCTTAATGTTCACACGGAGTATTTTGGGGGAGGAATATCTGCCTCAAAATTCCGTTTGGAACTTTGAGGCAGATATTCCTCTCCCTGCACGCCGATTTTCGCGGCAATTATCGCGCCGTTTTTCGCCCGCGGCCATTGAGCGCCGCGGGCATAAAACAGCGAGAAATACGCTTTCTCCTGCCTCCCATTGAAGTCAATGGGAGGTCGGAGGCGGAAGCGCCCGAAGATAGGGCATGTCGCTTCTTTTTCCCGCGAGGCAGTTTTACTGCTCGCGGGAAAAAGACGCCGACGCCTCCCATTGAAATCAATGGGAGGCGTTCTCGGGCCGTTTTTGCCGAGTTTTGCGACGCGGTTTCCGCGTCAAAAAACTCGGCAAAATACCCCGTGTGAACATAGCCTTACACTCCATAGCAGTGGATGCCATTGCCAAGGTTGTAAGGATGGCAAGTTTCCTGCCAAATAGGCCTGCTTCATACAGCCTGGCGAGTTTTTATCTTGTCAGCCTGCCCAAATATATATATATATATATATATATATATATACATATATAACAAGCACAGCCAGCAGCTGGTTGCATTACCGGCAGCGAGTCTCTGCTCTCCTAGTGATGTTTTCTGGAAACGACTCGGACAGGTTTTGCCCCGCAGCTGTATAAGGAGGTGATTTATTCTGGGGGGGCAGGATGTCACTATATCTGGTTGCAACTTCAGCTATAAGTATATTTGGGAACAATATTGCCGTCACTATATTTAAGAGACACTGGATGGCACTATATTTGCTGTTAATGTATTTGGGGGGATTGTGGCTGTCAATTAGTTTGGGGACACTGTGGCTGGCACTGTATTAGAGGGCGTATTCCTGTCACTGTCTTAAGACCTATTGGTGCCACTGACTGTAGGAAAGACGCTTTCTGACAGGACTCTTCTCAAGAACTACCCCCACATTCTTTTCCCAATAGATGCCCTTGTTTACACCTACACCCTCATGACGGTGATGTTTAACCCCTTACTGACCAGCCTATTTTAACCCTAAATGACAAGCTATTTTTTGTTTTTCCATCGTCGCATTCCAAGAGCTATAACTTTTTTATTTTTTGCGATGACATAGCTGTATAAGGTCTTTTTTTTGTGGGACAAGTTGTATTTTTTAATAGCATGATTTTGGAGTACATAGAATTTCTTGATTAACTTTTTTTTGCGGGGGAATAGAAAAAAAACGTACATTTTGCCACACTTTTTTGCATCCTAAATCTACGCCGTTTATCGTGTGGTATAAATAACACAATAACTTTATTCAGCGGGTTGTTACGATTGCAATGATACCAAATTTGTATACATTTTGTATGTTTTACTACTTTTACGCAGTTATTTGTTTTTGTGTCTCCATATTTGAAAAGCCATAACTTTTTTATTTTTTCGCCGATGCAGTTGTATGAGGGCTTTTGTTTTGCGGGGCAACTTTTAGTTTTTTGTTGGTACAATTTTGGAGTAGATTCAACATTTTGATCTCTTTTTATCACATTTTGTTTAAGGCAGGATTCACAGAAAACAGCAATTTTTCCATTGATTTTTATTTTATTTTTTACGGCGTTAACCGTGCGGGTTAAATAATGTAATAGCTTTATAGCCGGGGTTGTTACGGATGCGGCGATAACAAATAAATGTAACTTTTTTTTATTTTATTTTGTTTTTTTAATAATAAAGCATTTTGTAAGGGGAAAAAGTGAGTTTTTCATTTTTTTTTCAAATTTTTTTTTACATTATTAAACTTTTCTTTTACTTTCTTTACTAGTCCCACTAGGGGACTTTAATATGCGATCCTCTGATCGCATTTATAATACACTGCAATACTTTTGTATTGCAGTGTATTACTGCCTGTCCGTTTAAAACGGACAGGCATCTGCTAGGCCATGCCTCTGGCATGACCTAGCAGACACTCACTACAGGCAGACCTGGGGGCCTTTATTAGACCAAGGAGACATCGGAGACACACACTCGGCGATCTTATCGCCGGGTGTCGGTGGGAGAGAGAGGGAGCTCCCTCCCTCTCTCCAAAACCACTCAGATGTAGCGCTCGCTATTGAGCGCCACATCTGAGGGGTTAAACGGGTGAGATTGATACTGATATCGATCTCACCCTTTAGAGCAGGGATGCCCCCAGCCCTCAGAAACCTCTGGCAGCTGAGAGCAGGGAGATTTAACGGCTCCCTTCTCTGTTTATTTATTCTGATGCAGCGCCGTGAAAAGACATATGCATTAGAATAAAGCCCATTAGTGGCCACTGTGAAAAGTTGTATTGGCGGTCACTAACGGGTTAAATCATGATATGTCTACAATACTCTCCCAAGGATATATGCTGGAAACATGTCCTGTCTAGCCTGCATTTTGCAATAAAGCAGGTGGAGACGTGGTGGGAAGAAACATTATACCGTAACATTATAACGGGTGCCGGTTCTATAACTTGAGCACCAGCACCCGCAGTTACCAGACAAGTGGCTACACCCTGGACCATTGTTGGCTTATATCAAATGAGTACCCTGTAAAGCTTCATGACGCCACGGGGCCTGGTAACATTGCCTTGGAGACGTCACTATTGATCACATAATCCATGGGTTTCAAGGGAAATTATGTGGCACTGTGGCATGTCAAGCCCCCCATTGGAATTCTTCACCCATACCTGGGCTCTCTGGGGGCCGCCAGAATAAAGTGTTTTGTACCATAGATACCCTACTTAGCATTGGGTCTCAATGGGCGGTTGTGCAGACAAAGAGTGCAACTGTTGCCAGTTTGCCCATATCATCCAATTCGATTCTTACATGCAGCAAGTGCCTAAGCTCTATTGGTGGCTGAAGGCATCTATTTACTCTATGTCTCTGGAGTAATTTTGGAGGTTTGATCAGAAAATCAGAGATCTGACTGCTCTAAAAAAATATTGTGAAATTATTCAGCACAGAATATTACACCTATTTAGACTAAACAATATGGTATTCAAGAGTGGACATTCACTTTAAGGGGGGATTCACACGAGCGTGATTTGGCAGCGTGTAGGGCGCGTGGTTTTCGCGCGGCACGCAATGCCCTATAGAAGTCTATGGGGCAGTACACACAGTCCGTGTATTTTGCGCAGCGTTTGTTCGCTGCGCAAAATACGCGACAGGTTCAATAACTCTGCGTATTTCACGCATCACGCACCCATTGAAGTCAATGGGTGCGTGAAAACCACGCATGTCGCACGGAAGCACTTCCGTGCGAACTGCGTGTTTGCGCAACAGCTGTCAAAAGGATGAATGGAAACAGAAAAGCACCACGTGCTTTTCTGTTTCCAAGCATCCAAACGGAGTGTCTTTGCGAGGAGCGAACCCCGACAACCGAAGCTAACTTCACCGGGTTCGGCCAAACTCGTTTTGGCCGAACCCGGGCAAAAAATTTCCGGTCCGCGACGTCGGGAGACATTCACTGTGCATGGTGCTGAAAGAGTTAAACTGTTTCAGCACCATGGACAGTGACTTGTGATCCCAAAATACATGAACCTGTAAAAAAAAAACGAAGTTCTAACTTACCGATTACTCCTGTCTCCTTCCTGCAGTCCGACCTCCCGGGATAACACTTCAGTTCAAGTGACAGCTCCAGCCAATCACAGGCCAAGCACAGGCTGCAGCCAATCACAGGCTGCAGCGGTCACTTGGACTGCCGCGTCATCCAGGGAGGTGGGGCCCGATGTCAAGAGAGGCGCGTCACCATGGACGCGTCACCAAGGACGCGTCACCAAGGCAACGGCCGGGAAGTTCTCGGTAAGTAGGAACTTTATCTTTTTTTTTACATGTTTTTCGCTGTTGTGTTCGGCATTCACTGTCGAGGGTGCTGAAAGATTTAGCTCTTTCAGCACCTTGGACAGTGACGGGCATCGACAAGCCTCATCTCTATGATGCCGGCTGCGCGAAAATCACGCAGCCGCGCATCAGACACGCATGACACACGCAGCTCTCAAATGGTTTTTGCGCTCGCAAAACGCCGCGTTGTTTGCGTGCTCAAAAACGCAACGTTCGTGTGAATCTGCCCTAAGGGTCAGTTCACACAAAGTTTTTTGGCGCTGATTCATCGAAATCAGCGCCCCAAACCATCCCACATTGAAATCACCCCACATTGTTTTCAGTGGCAGGCAGATGTGTTTATTTCTCCCCAGGTGACTTTTAGCCGCTCGATTGAATATATATGCCGCAGTTTCTGCCTCGTTTTTCGCTGCTTTTTTTGTTTGAGGCCCTTGCACTAGCCTCAATGGCCATAGGCGGAAAACGCAGCGAAGAAAAAAAGCGCAGGCAGTTCAAAATCTGCCTCAAAATTACTGAAGGATTTTTTTTTTGCCTGAAAAAAACTTTGTGTGAACAGGTCCTAAGACAATAAGATAAACAATCTTGGCTTCTTTGAGTAAGTGTTTGCCGTATCGTTATTGTCAGACCAGGTATGTGAGCGTACAAAGAATTTAATTTGGCTAAGTATCAATAAACTGTTTTTATTAAGGCTGGGAGTTCATGGATACTTCATTAAATGGAAGCTGCCTTTTAACCATTACGATCATGTCCTCTTCACAAGTGTTTTTCAACGGATAAAAAAAGCTAATAGTAAAATTGTCTAAGATGCTAAAGTAATAAAATTCCTAATATACTGGGTCTTAGATTTTTTTTACCTGTCCCCCGGCACTGCTGTTTAGACCTGTGTCGTCAGCCCCCCCCCCCCCCCCCAGCTCCATCTCTGTTTGCATTCTTGCAAGGTGACGCATCACGTAACTTTACTACAGCGGACCCTCACTGGCGTGCTCACTTATCACTCGAGAGTGTAAACCGAGAAGCAGCGGGGACTCAAACAATGTAGTGGTGCCAAAGGGAATATGCAGACTATATCCGGTATAGTAATGTGCAAATAATTTATTTCCTTTCCAGAGAAAATAGCCATTATGTACAATAAAAAAAAAAAAAAAAACATAAATATAACATTAAATTACATTATATTGAATGGAAAATGTCATCAGCTTTTTGGCACTAATCCAACATGTCAGGCATGAAATAGGTGGCACTTGTGCAGAATAAGTTTAATAACGGCCAATAGCATACATTGAATCATTGCGGCAGTGACGCAGCGTTGCCAAATCACAAATTTAGCACTGTAAGCACGCCTATTTTGCTGAATTTGATATAGGGAAGTAAATACTGTGATCATAGTGTCTGCCACTAACAATAAAGAAAATATATAAAGCATAGACTATAAGGGCATGGCCAGACGTGGCGTATTTCTGCCGACACTGACCGCAACAATGCCGCACATAATCTGCGTTGCAGATTCTGTAGCGGCTTTACCTAAAATGTGCAGGAAATTGATGCGGATTAGCCGTTGCGTATTCAGGTGAAGAGTACTTCCGGCTGTCTTTTAAAACATTTCATCTCAGTCTGGCTATAGACCTAGAAACACATAGGTCCAGCCAGAATGAAGAAATATCCTTTTCTTAAAACCAATACGCAACACAACACACATAACATCTGCGTATTTCATTGCGGAATTTTGAATCTCCATTGAAGTCAACGGAGAAATTCCGCAATGAGTCCACAACAAGTCCGCTACGCGTCCGCAACAGCCAGTGTATGCTGCAGACACCAAATTCCGCACCGCAGCCTATGGTCCGCAGCTGAGTTTTCCGCCACGTGTGCACGAACCTAACTAAAAAGGTGTAGAAACCAATGGAGAAACTGTCTGCTGCGGATTTCCGCAGCGGACTGGCCGCATCGGAATTCCAGAGCAATTCCGTCACGTCTGGCCATGTTCTTAGGGTAAGTTCACACATAGCGTAAATACTGCAGATTTTCCACAACGGATTTAGTTGCGGAAAATCCACAGCATTATACAGCAGCTGCACAGTGCTGCGTAAATGATGAGCAGGAAAGAAACGCTCAGAAATTGACCTGCGGTGCGGTTTTTTAATCCGCAGCATGTCAATTGTATTAGCATAATTCACTGGGGAGATAAAACCTGCAACAAATAGCAGATGTTGCGATCTTTCCGACGCAAGAATAGGAACTCAGAAAAAAAAATCTTATACTTACCCAGAATTCTGTGCTTTTTCATCCAGGCCGACCACCAGGTTCGACGTTTCATCCCATTTGACTGCTGCAGCTATTCACAGGCTGCAGCGTTCACATGGGATGAAACGTCACTCCAGGAGGCTGATCTGCAGAACGGCAGAGGGACGCATCGACGTGGCTATGTAAGTATGTTTTATGTGCAGTTTTCCGCAGCGGACATTCCGACCGAAAAACGGCACCACAATTTGGTGTGGTTTTTCTGGCAGAATTCCCTGCGGTGCCCAGATTGGATACGCTGTGTGAACATAGCCTAAGTGTTCTGACCCATGAAGCAAATTTTCATAGGTTGAAGCTGATTTTTCCAGATAAGAGGCATGTGGTATGTGATAACCTGTTCAGTGTAGGGAATATCACACAAGCAGGAGATAAACACGAGGAGCATGGTCATGTGACTACATGTGAGACTGGCTTACAGAGGCATTTTAGCTACAGACATTAGTGACTAATCTTTCTGCTTTACTGAGAGAAGTGGTTAAGACTGCAAACAGAAATGAACTATTCTGCTGGTAAATGTATCATAATTTTTTGCCATTTATTGAAGCAATAATGTATTAACATAAAGGATACAAAATAAGTTTCCTTTAAGTTGGGTCTCCTGTATGATGTCCTTCTGAAAATTAACTACTTGACACAATTGCACCAACTAATTTCAACCCAAAGTTCGAACCAGGGGGTCCCAATAAGACACATCACTTACTCCTTGGATACAGGACTCTAGGCGCATGGTGGTGTGTCATGTGACCATTCTTAGTTCTACTGAATGACTGAGATGGCTCTTAGAGTGGAGAGGCATTTGTAGCAAACATTTTAAAAGGGTTGTACTATGCTGCAACTTACTAGTAGAGATTGTCTTTTGATTACTATAGCGCTACATGCTACCAATGATGAACCAATAGTACTTTCTTATAAGGCTACATACAAAAATAATAATGGAAAACAAACAGCTACAGCTTCAATACAGGCCTATATATTTACAGGAAAACAGATAACAAAAAAATCCTCTGTAGTCTCTTCCAGCAGTGATATTGCCTTCCTTCTGTCCTCTACTTATTGTTTAGCTATTACATGTATGTTAGTAAGAATTGGGGCTACGAGGGAAAGCAATATTAATGCAGAAGCAGACTACACAGGGTTTGTTTGTTGTCTGTTACCATGGAAACATATATGCCTGTAAAGAAGGCGTTTATAAAATAGACAAAACAATTTTTTTTTTTAAATTAAGACTGTTTACAAAGTGGCTTCCATTTTTATTTTAGATGTATTGAAACAATAAAACAAATTGGTTGCAAAGGTGGATATAGCCTTTAATGGCTATAGACACCTTTGAATGTTTTTTTTATTGCATTGTACTTATTTTGGGGTAAAAATAATTTTCTAGATAGATCTTTATTAAAATGTTGTAACATTTTGCTTGTGCAGCCTGCATGTATTCACATACATTGCAGGCTTCTCTGTCACGTTCCCAGTTAAATCCCTCGGTGTAGTGTAAATAGTCTTAAAGAGGTTGCCTGAGCTTTTGTATTTTTCATTTTATCTAGCCCCCTAATTATGAAGAATAAGAAGGATTTCCCAATACATGTTATAAAAAATACACCCTCCCTACAGCGCCCACTGACCTCAGCACTGCTGCATGTAAGGCCCCATGCCCACTTCAGGTTTTTTTTTCAGGGTGCTATCCATTTTTTTAACTGATAGCACCCTGACACAGTAATTTCAATAGGGCCGTGCACACTTCCGTTGTTTTAACAGAACCGTGTGGCTGTTCCATCGAAAATAAGACAGGTCCTACTCCTGTCCGTTTTTGATGGAGCAGTCTCGGCCTTTTCATTGATTTGGTCCGTGAAACAACAGACTGCACACGGAAGCCATCCGTGTGCGGTCCGTGTTTCACAGATCCGTCATTAACGGCCGTACGACGGCCAACGGAAGTGTGCATAAGGCCTAAACATTGCAGCAGTGCTCAGGTCCATACATTGCCACCCTCTTTGACCCACTGGGCTATGCACAGGACACCCGTACATTGCAAAGAAAGAGTGTCACTGTTGCAGCCATGTCACAAATTGTTAGTACTGTATGTGACAGAACCGCAGCGAGACACACGCATTGTGCAGCGTACAGGTGACCCGTGCATCGCACAGAGAGTGAAAAAAAGTGCTGCAATGCACTCTTTATATACAGCAGCGCTCAGGTCAGTGGACTCCATAAGGAGGGTGTATTTTTTATAACATGTATTGTTAAGGTCCTCTTATTCTTCATATGCTTCCATGGTAACAGACTTTTTTTTCTGCAGTATACAATTTTTATGCTTTTTTTCGAAAAAAAAGTATACATGTGAACCTGGCCTGAATGTATAACAAATGACAGCATCAATTATACACCAAAAATACTGCTATGGATATTATTTAAAGAAAACAATTAAAAATAATATTAGACTGCTGTAAGGTACTGCAAGTGGAAGGTGGCGGGTTCTCGGGTTCTTTTTAATACTATTATATGTGTAAATATATGCTTTTTATTACCACAAAAGAGAACGTTCTGAAGTTTGGGCATTAAACTGTATAATTACACTTATGGGATAAAAGTTTGTGATGTAAAAAATTAAACAACACATTTATGTGAGAAAATTCCAAGAAGAAATTACCTAAAATGTATAGAATTCTACTCTCATGAGAGATACAAATTGATAGTCCTCAGGTTTTATGGCTAACTATAAAGATATTGCATACTGAGGACTCTCATTATATATCTGGTCTACTGGTTAACACCGGTACAAATAATTTTTTTCCTTTAACAATTTATACTTTACCTTGGTGAAATTCTACAATTAATTTGAATTTGATTTGAAACTGTTTAACTGCAATAGTTTCAATGATTCCTCACCCATCAAAAATGACGCTATTTCTGTTTTGATCATATCTGTCTCCCAGAAACCATATTCAAGACATAGACAATCTTGCTGTAGATTTACTGCCGTATTGGCCAGAGATAATCTCACACACTTCAACAAGGTGAGAGATTTTAATTGCTTTTGCACAGATAGTAGCTAAATTATCTCTATTTTATTGTAACCTATCCAAGTAAGTAAAAGACGTGTAACAATCTCCTATAATTAGAGAGAAGGTTCTGATGTGTGAATTTTTCCCAAGGAAGTGTTAGTTTAGGGAGTAAGATATCATTTGAATAAGAAATGAAGAAAAATTTAGACTACGTATACACAATTTTGGTGATGTGCACTACACAAAAGGGTGCATCCTTTTGGACAGCAGAGGTCACAAAGAAAACTGTAAAATATAGATCATCAGCCACGTAGCCACGTAGCCAGACATTGTGCATTTATTTCTGCATTACTGGATTTGGTGCATGGAAAAAGTATAGTTTAATAATCTAGATAAACCCTTTTAATATGTCCTATTAGAGAATATAGAGGTAATAGAGGGGGGTCTTCAGCTTGAACCTTCCTCTATTAGCCTGAGAGTTGCGTTATTTCACTGTAGACGACCCAGTTTATCCAGACAGTACATTAATTTCAACGCTGCATGGGAAGTGAATCCTTAGGCTGGATTCACACGAGCACATTACGTCCGTAATGGATGGAACGTATTTCGGCCGCAAGTCCCGGACTGAACACAGTGCAGGGAGCCGGGCTCTTAGCATCATAGTTATGTGCGACGCTAGGAGTCCATGCCTCGCTGCCGGACAACTGTCCCGTACTGAAAGGGTATGTTCACACGCACTAATTACGGACGTAATTCGGGCGTTTTTGCCCCGAATTACGTCCGAAAATAGCGCTTCAATAGCGCTGACAAACATCTGCCCATTGAAAGCAATGGGCAGACGTTTGTCTGTTCACACGAGGCGTAATTTACGCGCCGCTGTCAAATGACGGCGCGTAAATAGACGCCCATGTCAAAGAAGTGACCTGTCACTTCTTTGGCCGTAATTGGAGCCGTTATTCATTGACTCCAATGAATAGCAGCGCCAATTACGTCCGTAATGGACGCGGCGTTCAAGCGCCTGCACATGCCGTTACGGCTGAAATTACGGGGATGTTTTCAGGCTGAAACATCCCCGTAATTTCATCCGTTACAGACGCCCTCGTGTGAACATACCCAAAACATGATTACAGTACGGGACAGTTGTCCGGCAGCGAGGCAGGGACTCCTAGCATCGTACATAACTATGATGCTAGGAGCCCGGGTCCCTGCACTGTGTTCGGTCCGGGACTTCCGGCCGAAATACGTTCCGTCCATTACGGATGTAACATGGTCTTGTGAACCCAGCCTAAGACTCTCTGTTCTTTGTACGACGGATAAAATTGGCGACCAAAAGACCCCAAAACCAAAATTGACCTTTTTACCTGGTCATATACTAAGTTCTCTTTGGGGGTATATGCCACTGAACAGAGAAAGTAAATACGTAAAATCTTTAAAAAGGCGCAGTTACATCCGTTAAACAGCTTAGGAGTAGGAAAACATAAACAAGGGAGCCAACTCTGTGTTTCTGATGGAGCTCACTTAAGATGGCCACAAAGCCAATCCAAAGCTACCAACTATCAGAAAATACATGACAATGTGCTAAATAGTAGGCCCTCAAGGGGTGGAGTTTGTTGAAAAGGAAATTCAAAGTTCCCTATCTGCTAGATTGTTGGCGGATGCCGCTGAAATGGGCGATGTATAGGCATTGTTAGTGGTATTGCCTAGGGTATTGAAATTGATGAGCAGCCATCCGGTTTTGACACCTTAGTAAAATAGCAATTTAAGATGTGTTCTGGCAATTTATATAGAATCTGCAACTATGACAGACCTCTTTAGGGCATTGTTTACACTTTGTTTTTAAAAATATATATAAAATAAAATAATTTGAACACTCAAATCACTAACAGGTATATGTGGCGCACCTTTCCCCCAGCACCATATTATAGGTCATAGGTGCTATATTGCAAACGAGTTGATAGATTTCCTGGTGATACTGGGGCCCGTAGTTCAACACAGGGAAAAATGCCTATTGTGGAGCTTCTACTGTCTTTACCCGCTCACACTCCTCCGTCCAGGTATCTTTTAGAATAAATACAACATAGAGTATCTCAGCCAGTTGTTTGTTTTGGGATAAAATGGTTTTAATATACTAATTAGAGGTAAAATTACAAAGCGCTCATAACAAATTCAATTTCATGTGGCATGCCAACTATTCCGCCCGCCCCTAGGTTTTGCCTCTTCGACTTCAGCGGGGCATCCTAGGGGTCAATAAACTGATATCATTTAAATAGCGTTGAAGTGTTGAAAAAATAATCCAACAAGATATCATTAAGCTAAAGATAAACATATAAGTACAGGTTTGTCCTTCCTTACCTTTCCTCATATCTCAACACATCCTGGCTTGTGTGGTGCTAAGCTATAGTGTGTCTATGTTTTTCACCCAGTGGTTGTGATGTGAGTAACAGTCTGTCAAGTGTTTTACTAACATGTCAAGATATTGGATTGAATTTGTTTCATGAGAAATTGAAGACCTTAAAGATGCTCTGTCACCAGTTTATAACTTCCCTATCTCCTACCTAATCTATCAGGCTCTTTGATGTAGATAACGACAGTTTTTTTATTTAAAAAAAATAACGTTTATTTTTGACCAAGTTATGAACATTTTAAGATTTATGCAAATTTGTTCTTAATGTCCAACGTTTCACCAAGTGGGCGTTGTAAAGAAAAGTGTATGACGCTGACCAATCAGCATCATACATTTCTCTTCATTGCAGATCATGCTGATCGCGAGATCATGCTGTGACGTCACATCGTCCCGCGAGTCCTTCACCGGAGCGATGGAAGACTGAACAGACATCGCCTCCAGCCGCTGCAGATTCGGCTAAACATCCTGGCATGACTGGAGGCGATGTCTGTTCCCTCTTCCGTCGCTCCGGTAATAAACTGGTGACAGAGCCTCTTTAACTAAATTTAAGCAAAGGTACGTGTGGACAAATGTGTATATTTTAAAGCCAATAACATTTCTCAAATATGACATGAAGTTATAAAAATACTGAAATATTAAAAACCTTAAATAAATATATATATATTTAAATTATGTATATAAAAAGAAAATCAGACATAATATAGTGCATGACAATCTTTTTCGAACAAAGCAAAACCAGTCCTGCATCTTACATGGATCCAGGGATCTCCACAGTCATTGCTCCAATTGCTCTGCTAGATTTTCTTCAGGCTGGGAGAGGAAGCTCAGGGGGCGTGTCCTTTCTACTGCAGCTCCTCCCCCTCCCTGCCATAGCTTGTGTAGGCAAGTCGTTTTGTTTCACTGCCTCTGCCTCCTCTCTATGAGAAACTTTACAAATTTGTCCCCCATTACATGTCTTTTTAGAGGGGGCGAGCCCAGCCCTATATAACTCAAGGAGAGGGAGAGCCTGCAGCTTACACACAGTGAGAGGATGAGCAGTAGAGGGGAAAGCTCTACGCTGTAAGTAAACAGTGATATATGCAGGTTCCCTCTAATTAAATAAGCAAATTGCTGGCTCTCCTGTGTGTTTCCTGCTGTGTGGGACTACACGCTGTGTTTCTACATAAAAGCTTCTTCTCAAGTTCTTTACTGACAAGCAGAGAAGGCATTTTCTATTGACTGGTGGCATTTGGAGAGTGGAACTGAGCATGAGCGTCCTACTTCATTCAGCTCAATAGGAAGACGTGCACATTACTATACAGATTTAACACCAGGGGGTGCCATGTTAATAAAGTAAAGGGAATATCTTGGGTGTGGTCCTGCCCTAATGTAGCCGGGTTCTGGGTTCAGGTTATCAAATTTCTGAACAATGAGATGGGATCTCCTGTCCCGCTGTGCCCTAAAACTTGTCTATTCACTCCTGACCCTGCGGAATATGACTCACGTCATATCCATACTTTTATTGTGGAGACATTATATTATGCCACAAAGCTGTTAGCCAAAACGTGGTTGTCCTGTCGTGCCCCTACATTTGCAGAATGGCTGTATCTGGTTGGTAGTATGTTACCTCACAAGAAGTGGTTATTCCAACATAGGAACTGTCCTCTCAAATTCACCAAAATATGGGACAGATGGCTGCAGTCTCCTGCCACTGTCTGCTCTTCCCAACACAGAATCTTTGACTCACCCCCGAGCCCTTAATCTGTGTACTGCCATGGACATGGCACCTATTTGGACCATATCCAGTTGCATTCCATGTATACTCTATACCCTATAGAATTTCACTTTTAACGCGGTATAAATATAGGTCCTGATCTTCCGCTGAATGTTACCTGATATGCTTATATTTTACTTTTATGCATCTATACCTGTGGAAACTGTTTGAATTTTTAGTTAGCTTTAGTTACTTTCTTTATATTTTACCTTAGGCAGTGATCGGCACTACATACCGGTTCATAAATATTCCACGAGTGTATACTTACCGGATGCCCTGCTCGCTTTATATTGTTTTGTATGCTATTATTTTGTATCTCATTTCTTTACTTAATAACTTTCCCTGTCCTAATTGACTGAACTTATGATTCCTGTGACGCATTGCTGTATTGAATCACTGTTTTCTTCAGTACTTGCAATAGACATGTTTACGCATCAAAATACTCTGTATTTATTTCTGATGTTTTACAATAAACTTTATTTGTGATTTAAAAAGGGAAGATCTCGCAGCTGTAGCATTTTTGTAACATAAGGTAAATTACAAAAATAATAAATTTTTAATGCTAAATTATAATGCAATGACATGCAATACTGGGGCAACACCTTTAAGTGGCTGCTGATTGGTTGCTCATATGTACGCGTGTGTTAAAGTAGTAGAGAGCATTTCAGACCCTAAGGGAAATACACTAAGGCGTTATTCAGGCGAACGGGAATTACGTCCGTGCAACGCGCGTGATTTTCACGCACGTCGCACGGACCTATATTAGTCTATAGGGCCGTGCGGACATGTGCGTGATTTTTACTCAGCGTGAGTCCGCTGAAAAAAAGTCACGACATGTCCGTTCTTTGGGCGTTTTGCGCGAATCACGCACCCATTGAAGTCAATGGGTGCGTGAAAACCACGCATGCCGCATGGAAGCACTTCCATGCGAATTGCGTGATTCGCGCAACAGCTGTCAAAAGGATGAATGAAAACAGAAAAGCACCACGTGCTTTTCTGTTTACAAACATCAAATGGAGTGTCATAATGATGGCGGCTGTGTGGTTTTCATCATGCCGCCACACGGAGCTGTTAAGTGGCTTTTGCGCAGGCAAAACGCCACATTTTTGCGTGCGCAAAAACGCCACGCTCGTGTGAATCCAGCCTAAGTGTGTTGCATTATAGGAGCACTACAGCTGGCACATTTGTATGGGCACATATCTGGATGATACATATGTAGCAGTAACTAGTCTATGAGGACCGCTGTGTGATAACAATTATTTTATGGACACTGCTATGTGATGGACACTATATTATGTGTAATCCTATGGGGCGAGCACAATGGTATATACGGCCATTCTGTTGTGATGTTTTCATTGTGCTGGCATTGCTGGCATAATGGCATCGTGCTGGCATTACTATTTGGTCTACATTTACCCTCTTGTTCTCATGGCTGACAGCTTTCCATTTGTGGGTGTAATGTGCACAGACGTGGGTCTCATTTTTAGAGTGTGAGCAACATTTTCTCATTCAGAGGCATACATTGTAGAAGGGTTTTGCTAAGGGTATGTTCACACGCTGAGCCAAAAACGTCTGAAAATACGGAGCTGTTTTCAAGGGAAAACAGCACCTGATTTTCAGACGTTATTTGAGCAACTCACGTTTTTCGCTGCGTTTTCGCGCCGTTTTTTCAGCCGTTTTTGGAGCTGTTTTCAATAGAGTCTATGAGAAAACGGCTCCAAAAACGTCCAAGAAGTGTCCTGCACTTCTTTTGACGAGGCTGTAATTTTACGCGTCGTCTTTTGACAGCTGTCAAACGACGACGCGTAAATGACAGGTCGTCGGCACAGTACGTCGGCAAACCCATTCAAATGAATGGGCAGATGTTTGCCGACGTATTGGAGCCGTATTTTCAGGCGTAAATCGAGGCATAATACGCCTCGTTTACGCCTGAAAATAGGTCGTGTGAACCCAGCCTAAGGGGTGAGATGTTGCCCAGTCATATAGTAAGATGCGACATTTTATTTATTTTGTGACATTTCGGTTGTCATACTGCACATATGGCAGAAATGTTTGAAGGAAATGTCCGCACGTATCTGTTATATTTGATAGGAGATTTATTTGCTAGAACATTTATTTCGTAGCATGCTTAGAATGGCTTAATATCATATATCTCAATGATCAATCTATGGCTACTATTACCAGTCATCCGTGCAGCTTTTTCAAGTACATGGCTTACGTCCAATAAAATATATATTTTTTTTGTTAAAGCGCTTCATTGTAACGATGCCTTTTGCCAAAACGGCATTGTGGACCGCATACATCTCTTTAGCCTAATTCCCTTTCAGCAAATGGAGAAACCACGATTCTACATATGGATTCATAATATGGGTTCATTGTTCTCCCCATAGAGTCTAAAATGTTGATTCCTATTTTGGACTCCATATAATATGATCTAGTCTACTCCCCATAGGAAAAAACAAACCATAATTCATATCACTATATTCAATTTAGAAGTATTTTATGGATCTATATTGAAGCGCTGGCTAATTTGAAATTTTGTGCCGTCCTGCAGGGTAAAATCCTAAAATCTAAATGGGGGAAAGAAAATCTAATAAACATTAGATTAGAGAATTATTATTTCTAGCAATTCAATAATTTCTTATTAAAGGTTCATTAAAGGTAAGCCTACACATGTATCACATATTTTATTGTTATCAGATGTTCATTTATAGTACATTAAATTAAACATGGTAAACTAAACTGCTTTATGCTGGAACAATAAATTCCATAACGCAGTGCACAAAAATAAAGATGAAAGAGACAAAGTCCATTGTAAGGACGATATTTCATATATTAAACTAAGAAGAATTTTTCATTTATCAAACTCATACCAAAACTGGAGGAAATGCTGGTAAAAAAAAAAATAACCCCCCAGCTGGCAGTAATATAAGCAAGAAGTTCATTTTTGAGAAAAATAATGAAAATAATAATGAAACAGATAGTCTTTATATGCAGATTCTCTGCCTGGCCATAATAATCTGCCTGGTTATAATTTAGAGGTTGAATTAACATATTTGGCATGGATTTCTTTTAAATGATGATCTCATATTGTGGTTAATCATTGTACTTTTTAATGATTATGAAGATGAAGTAAAAATTAACTATATTTTGTTCATAGCACTGGCAGCTGCATTTATCTTGCCCACAAACAACCAGATCTAGTCAAACATGGGTGAAAAACTAGGAATGTACATCTACACACCCCTGCCCCCCAAAACAAATTAGAAACAAAGCGCATAACCATGAACTGAGTTGCTTTGTGACACTACTGTGGGCGCTGATGGTGGAAGGGGACGAGCTTACTGCAATGGGGAATAATATGAGGTTGACACAGAAGGTGACATTTATATTTACGCAGTGAGGAGTCTCATCCACCGTCCCTCAGTTGTGTAGGTTCATGTGGGTTCTCTTGCCTGCTGGTAAAGGTTTGTTCTGTTATGGGATAACGGCATTGATGTAGTGTATAGTATCAGGAACTTTATAATCCTGTAATGTACTTGTAATGGATCTGCCAAACACAGCTTCTGTGTCGACGCCCGTGGTTAGTCAGTCTGCACCTGCTCCTAAGTCTGATAGAGTGACTCCTTCTTCTACCACTGAGGGTGGGAGGCTGAGGAGTGGGAGAGCCTATCACAGCCTGGCCAGACGGAGCTAGCTCCCGCCCTCTGTCTATTTATACATTCATTTCCTGCTCCTCCTTTGCCTGTGATTCTGCTTGTTTCCTGGCTCTGCTGCTGCTGCTGCTTGTACTATTTGTCCTCTGCTTCATATTGACCCTGGCTTTACTGACTACTCTCCTGCTCTGCGTTTGATACCTCGTACACTCCTGGTTTGACTCGGCTTGTTCACTACTCTTGTAGCTCACGGTGTTGCCGTGGGCATCTGCCCCATTTCCCTTAGCTTCTTTGTACCCTTGTCTGTTTGTTTGTCGTGCACATAGTGAGAGTAGGGACCGTCGCCCAGTTGTGCGCCGTCGCCTAGGATGGGCCGTTGCAAGTAGGCAGGGACTGAGTGGCGGGTAGATTAGGGCTCATCTGTCTGTCTCCCTACCCCGTCTTTACAGTACTCTTGTGGAGTGTCATTCACGTAGTTAAAGGTGTGGATGAGCTCCTCTAAGGTCTAATGCACACAATCATATTTCTCGTCCATGTGCTGTGAGCAGTTGTCCTCTGCTAGAAACTCACAGCATGCCCTATTCTGGTCAGTTTTTGCAAACCAGACTCGCCCATTAAACTCTATGGGTGCGTAAATAAAATGGACAGCACATAGACGACATCCATAGCTATGGGATGCAGAAAAAAAACCTCTCTGAAAGCAATAGACAATGGCTACTGGGCGATCATGTGACCATTTGGAAAATTGGGACAAAGTTTACAAAACTAGACCTCCTTCTATTTTTGTGGATGAGAAAAATGGATGACATATGGATGTAAAAAACAGACACACACAACACACACGGATGCAATGAGGACATTGATATGAAAAAAAAAGTCCAGCTTTTCAGTTGAGGATCACCAGCTGACTATATGCAATCAAGTCACCAAGGGGATATAGGTTGTGCCAGTATGTGGTGTAGCTTTACAGCATCTGAAACCGATGGCATTGTTAAGGAGAAAATGTTTTTAAATGTATCATTTAAAGTACTTTATATTAAGGTCCTGTTCGAATCAGCGTTCACTTCCCGTTTGGGCTTTCCGTTCCGTCAGAGGAACAAATGAATGGAAAGACAAACTAAAATTATCGTTTTCGTTTGCAATACCATTGATTTCAATGGTATTTGTTTGGTTTCAGTTTGCCTCCGTTCCGCTAGGTTTCCATTTTTTTTTAACAGATACAATAGCGTAGTTAACACTGATGTGAACAGGCCCTAATAGAGTAGTGAATGCTGATGTGAACAGGCCCTAATAGTGTAGTGAACGCTGATGTCAACAGGAAATTACTGAGTTATTTACGGAGAAGCTGTGGATCGTATGCAACCATATAAAAAACTGGAGCGCCCGAGTAGTAGATGCGGAGGGAAGGTGGGTAGAATCTTAAACCTTTAAATCAGTTTGTCATGTTTTTAAATCTTGCAACTCCATCTCATTTGGCCATAGAAATTAGTCATAAATGGACTACAGCAAAACAAAAGGTCAAGAATGTACCACCTAGATGCTATATTAAACTTTTTGTATTGGAGAGGTTGTCTTTTTGAAACCTACTACTAGGTCATTCTGAGGTGATAGAGGGGGATCGAGACCACCCTCTATAAGTCAGAATGGAGAGCTGCTGCAAAAACTTTTGATATGTCATGTAATGATAGCCGGGGTTCAGCTACTTGTGAAGAGACCAAGCAAAATAAAAGGGGTGGTCCAAATGGATAACCCCTTTAAAGAGAATCTCTAATTTAAAGACATTTTACACAGAACATTAAATCGCTTCTGTTAGCAGTGAGAGCTTTTTGGATTCAAAGAGCAAGTCTTTCAGAAATCATTGAAATTTCTTGATATTGCTCTGAGCTCCCGCTAGTCTACTAGATACAGCACTTGTTTGCAGTAGCTTAACCCTACCCAGACTCCTTTGCTCTGTTTTCAAGTTGGACCCTCTCTGTCACCCCATCGCCCTCTCCCCCGTGACACGATTGCAAGGTGCCAATGGGTTGTCATGGCAGCTGACAAAAGTTATGGCTTTTGGAAAGGGGGGGATGAAAAAACTAAAATGAAACAACAAAAACTGGCGGTGGTGGGTAGGGGTTAATAACTACGTAGTAGGAATGTTCTGTGTGCTGTTCCCTGATATTATTTGCGAAAAAAAACAACTCCAATTTAACGTCTTATATTTGATCTCCACTTATACCCTTTGCCAGTGTCTCTTCACGAGTGGCACGATCATATATCACGTGTTATCACTAAATATCCTCCCCTCCACGTCCATATTTTCCAGGGCCTAGTGCATTGCCGTTTATGTTGTGACATTGGTGGAATGGAGAAACACTCTGTAAACATCTGAATTTCATCTCAAAGGACACTCTGTGGTTAGGGCTTTTCATTCTCTGTCACTTTGCGGCTTCCCATATGTCACTTATTCAGAAGCATTCCCTTCCGAGTTTCATTAGGTGTAAATGTGTTTTCACACTTCAGCCAAGGTAGAGTTTCTCTGCATTGTGGATGCTTAATTATCTGACAGTAATTTCTTTCTATCACATCTCCTGGACTTATTAGGTGAATGAACACAATTATATAGAACAGAGAGTTACACTGTGCATTCAAATAACAGAATCAGGAGTAAACGCTGCCCTTCAGAGCCAACGTGGGCACGTTAGTGGGGCAATGAACAGATCGCTCAAACCTCACACAAAGAATGTCGCTGCCAACTGACAGACCAAGCTTGGCATAGAGCACTCATATTTAATTTATTGTTAAAAAACATTAATTCAGACAACATGGCGCACCACATTTTCTCCCAATAATAAAGCATTAAAATAATGTTGTTTTTATGTGTTAAAACGCCGTTTTAACTCTTTCAGGGCTTGACTTGTATGAAAATGGTATTGTAATCACGGTGCTTGTGATACTATTGCGAGATTTTCTTACTGTACAATCCAAGAGATAATATGAAATTATTATTTTCCTTAGAATATTTTACGGCAACATATTCTGCTGCTCTGCACACACAGACTACTCACATCGGTCCATGTTCTCGGTGGGGATGAAAGTCTGATTTCCCTATCGCACACACAGTAGATGGACGAGTCATCAGTATGTTTTCGGAGTATGGAGAAATCCCATGCAATTTCCGAGAGATGTTACTGTGGTGAGATATGAAGTCAGAATCCCAGTGCTGCAGGTAGGACTAACCACTGAGCCTCTATGCCACCCAATTATAATGAAATATAGTCAAATGTATCAAGGGTTACATAATACATATTAAATAATTGAAATTGTTAATTATAGGCACTGCCCATCTAAGTGGAATTAAATAGAAAGGCTTGCATACTTGACTTAATGTAGGATAATGACAAGGATAATACACTTCATTAGCAGTGTCTTAATAAGCTGGCAATTTGAAGAAAGACCCCTGAATCCCTGCCACTACGACATAAACAAGCCAAGCTGTGTGGAATATATTGTTAATATGAATTATCAGTCAGGCAGCTCGTTCAAATTTTATTAAAAATACAATATACTGTTTGAAAACGGAAGGAGAGCAGAACATCCTACAAACATTCTCTTCTGTATTTCCCCCAATCCACAGTGTTGGACTAGGGTAAAGCAATCCCACCAGAAGAAATTATTTTGAGGGTCCTCTATTCGGCTATATAGAACTGCTTATCCTTTATGGGCTTATTGTGGCTGGACCTCCTTATTGCATCAATGCCTGAGCAAACTGGTGGCTCCTTATGGTAGGCCAATCTGGCCCTGACCCTATCTTATGGTACACTTACACAGCCCGATGTGGGCCGTGTAAACGAGCGTCGATCAACGAAACAGCTCGTTTATCGGCGCTCGTTTACTCCTTTCACAAGGAGCTTTGTATAGGGATGAGCGCTCATTACTACGATCGCTTGATCTCATACATTTCTATCAGGTTGAAAGGGAGATGTGCTGTCGAAAACAATAAAATTTTAGGCTGTGTAAACTATACAATCAGCCGTTTGCTTGTTCAACGGCTGATCTTTGCCCTGTTTACACAGGGCAATTATCGGGAACGCGCAGTCTGCAAACGCTCGTTTGCCCGATAATTGGCCCATGTAAATGGGCCTTTAGTCTATTCTAAACAATCTTAAAATAACCCCACTGCTTCTTCAGGTCCTATATTTTCAACACTTTAAGTATCAGTATCAGTCATCCATTAAAGCCTATTGGAAGTTTTGGAAAGATGTGTGTTATAGGCAGGATGCCATCAAGGCCAGTACGGCCTGTTTGCCGCCATTGACGGCCCATCACCGCAATTTTGAGCAGGGCCCCAGCGGTAGTTACTGGAGAAAGGAAAGGAATGTAATAGGGCCCATTTGTTTTTAAAGTGACAGTGACGTCAGTACCTTGTATGTGCCTACGCAGGACTCTGTGAGCAAGGTCTTTGCAGTAGTTACCCTAGAGAAAGAAACAGGCTTAATTATATTGCAGGGCCCTTTCCTGCTGGGCCTTGCTCAAAATGATTAAGTAACATGCAGTGGCAGGCAGCAGTGACAGGATACAGCAGTAGCAGTAGAGCCTGAGTACATAGGGGTCTCTTCTGGGGTCATGAATTTTTTGGGGGGTCTGGTCTGGGGTCTGATTGATTTAGGTGGTCTGGTCTAGGGTCTAAATAATTTTAAGGGGTCTTTTCTGAGGTCTGAATTAAGTTTTGAGTCTGGTCTGGGGTTTAAATTATTTTTGGGGACTGTTCGAGGTTCTAAATTAATTTAGGAGTCTAATCAGGGGTCCAAATAATGTTGGGGTCTCGTCAGACGCCTGAATTAATTTTGGCATTTTGTCTGGTTGCATATAACGTGGATGCCGCATGTGAGGAGGAGGCGGAGACTTCATCCAGAAGTGTCGTGGCTGTGGGAGATCGTAGAGCCTACAAGAGACAGAAGCAGCAGCCAGAACTACATACTTAATGAGTGACTGTGCAGGCAGCAACTTCAGTGAAAAGAGTTTTTATTCATGTTGCCCCCCCCCCCCCCACTACACCCAAACAGAGGCCATGCACACCTACTATCTCCACCCTGTTCCTTCACATAGCCCGTCAGGTTGAATCTTCCCCTGACCTCCCCCCGCCACTTTCAGTTCCTCCAGTCCTTTCCTCCCCTCCACAGTGCTTCTGCCCACCTACTATCTCTGCCTTGCCCCTCTGGACAGCTGTTGCCATTTTGCTCATCCGTGCCCCCGCTACTTTCTGATGCACAGACCTTTCCCTACTGGTATTCAGGGGCCCAGATGCCTTTGCTGTGTGGGATCCAGGAATTCCTAATTGTGGCCCAGGTTGATGGAGTGTGTGCCACTGTGTCTAATATACAGAGACACCAAATACAAAAATATTTGAAATGACCATGAGTTTCGGCAACCAAAAACATGAATCATGCAAATAAGGCTTTATTTGCACTGCATTCCTCTGTGTTCTTCTGATTTTATACAGAGGCACAAAGAGGTCGTGGCATGATTCTTTACATGACATATTAAAAAAGTGTTCCCCCCTAGAAGCAGAAAGGCACCATACAGCAGCGGGATCGCCTGTGGGTCTGTGGAATTAGGGATTATTTAACCCTTTCAGGACTAAGCCATTTTTTGCTTTTTCATTTTATACTCCCTTCCTTCCAAGAGCCATAACTTTGTTATTTTTCAGTCAATAGAGTGATGTGAGAGCTTCTTCTTTGCGGGAGGAGACGTAGTTCCTATTGGCACCATTTAAAGTACCATATAATGTACTGGGAAACCAAAGAAAAAATTATTTGCAGGCTGAAATTCGAAAAAAACTGTGATTCCTCCATTATTTTTTGGGTTTTGGGTTTTGTTTTTACGGCTTTTCCCGTGCTATATATTTTACTACTTTTACAAAGAAAATACTATTTGTTAAAAAAAATAATGTTTTGTTTGACCACATTCTGAGAGGCATAACTTTTTTATATTTTCATCGATTGAACAATGTGAGGGCTTATTTTTTGCTGGACGAGCTGTAGTTCTTATTGGCACCATTTTTTGGTACATACAACTTTTTGTTCACTTTTTATTATAACATTTTTGAGAACTAAGGTGACCAAAAATCTGTGATTTTGGCGCTGTCATTTTTTTCTTTTTATGGCATTCACTGTGCGAGTTAATATTGTAATAGTTCGGACTTTTACAGATGCAGTGTTACCAATTTTGTTTCTTTTTTTTAGTTTTTACATTACTTTAGAGGAAAAATGGAAAAGGGTTTCTTTCAATATTTTTTTTCCACTACTAAAAACTTTATTAAACGCTTTTTTTACGCATTTCATTAGTCCCCCTATGGGACTTGAACCAGCGATCGTTGGAATATATTGCAGTATATTGTAATTTTTGCATGCTTCACTTTTCATCCATTTAAGGGGTTAAACGGCCAGGAACAGCGTGATCGCTGTTCCTGGCCTTTATTCCCGGGTGTCAGCTGTAATACACAGGTGACACCCACAGTGTAACAAGTGGGCTCAGCACATGAGCACGCTCCATACATCACCCCACGCACCAGAACATGCTATTACGTTGTGGTGCGCGAAGGGGTTAATAATCGTTTATTTTCAATCACTGAAACGTATCAACAAAAACTTGATTAGTATTTTAGCGACAAAACTATATTTTATACATAATTTCTAGAAAAAACTCCAGCAGCAGAATTTATCATTGCGCTGTCAAGCAATTCAATAGACAACTTTACAATGATTAATTATATTTGGTGCAGTCAGTAACATGCTCAGTTTTGATGATTCTGATATATTGGTATCTTTCAAATCCTTCAAAAATATTTTATTAGTATTGTAAACAAACAAAGCTGCTTTAAAATGTTCAGATTATACAAAGTATTGTCGCTGGCGATTATCTCCGGCTTTATATGTCTGAAATGTATAATTGCTGCAAGATAAATCATCGGTCTTATATTTCCTGGCAGATTTCCATTCTCTCCATTCTATAAAGGAAAAGCAGTGTTAAAATATTATTTAATGTAATTTTATTTCTACAAAATTCAAGCTGTAGACTAAATATTAACTTTCAGGTCCACTTAAAAGAAATAAATAAAAAAAATGCAACCAAAAAATATATATTATTCGGGAAAGATTTGGAGCCTGGAATATGGCGTGGAAAGCTCAATCATATGCCATGGTGGTGAGTGCATGCCAAAATGCGCTGGCACGTTTTTCTTGCATTCATTCGGCAGATAATATGATGACACAGATTTAACCTGTTCCATGGCTCTAAACTAGAGTGGTTGTCCATAGTCCAGATTTTTATCTAACAAGAACACATTTTTAGTGGTAAAAAAAAGCATTAGTTTAGTAAAGGCCATTTGTTACTGGGAAATTTGAGGGACATGTGCACAGTATACTCCTGGCCTGGAGAAATAAATAATAGGCACGTGAATGCTATGGAGACTACATATATTAGGGATCTGGAGTTTCTTGCAGTTGACTATAATGACTAGAATGTATGTAAATAGACAATTTCCACTGCAGGCACCATCAAGACGACTGACTTATCACAGCACCACGAAATCCCACAGTGGGCTCAGGCTCTAACATAATAATGGGCCCCAACTAACATCAGAAGAAAATGCCATTAAGGGCTCATTCAGACAAGCGTGTATCACGTCTGTGTGACAGCCGTTAAAACAACGGCCATCACACAGATTCATGTACTTCAATGCGGCTTTTCACAATGTTCACAGACCGTTTTAACAGAGCGTGTGAAGGGTCCGTGTGAAAAAATAGGAAATGTCCTATTTTACTGCATGTCACGCATCCCTCCATAGACTCTAGTCTATGGGGGATCCGTGACAACGTGTACTGCATAGGTGCACCTCCGATGTGAAAAACGTCCGTCTTTCATGCCCGAGGTTGTTGGCGCTCATCTGAATGTAGCCTGAGGCCCCATGCACACGACCGTGCCCGCAATCCCCACCCGCGATTGCGGGCACGGCCGGCCGCTGACTGACAGACGCATTTTCGGGCCGTGCTCCCATACAAAGTATGGGAGCACGGCCCGCAAAATGCGAAAGGACGTACATGTTCCATAATTCCCAGAACATTTCCACGGCACTGACACCCTTCCGTAGTGCTACGGAAAGGTGTCAGTGTTCAATGAAAGTGAATGGCTCTGTTTTTGCAGACCGCAATTGCGGTCCGCAAAAACTGAGGTTTTTTGCTGTCGTGTGCATGGGGCCTAAGAGTTGTCTTTGCCACTTGAATCTATATCTTTTGGATTGATTCACAAATAACCCATTAATAACATTTCCTGTATGTGCAATGATAACAACGATGCAATTAAAGAGGCTCTGTCACCACGTTATAAGTGACCTATATTGTACATGATATGATCGGCGCTGAAATGTAGATTACAGCAGTGTTTTTTTATTTAGAAAAACGATCATTTTTGACTGAGTTATGACCTGTATTAGCTTTATGCTAATGAGTATCTTAATGGACAACATATGTACATCCACTTTTAAAGAGGCTCTTTCACTACATTATAAGTGGCCTATATTGTACATGATGTGATCGGCGCTGTAATGAAGATTACAGTAGTGTTTTTTATTTAGAGTTATGACCTATTTTAGCTTTATGCTAATGAGTTTCTCAATGGACAACTGGGCGTGTTTTACTATATGACCAAGTGCGCGTTGTGGAGAGAAGTGTACGACACTGACCAATCAGTGACCAATCAGCGTCATACACTTCTCTCCATTCATTTACACTGTAGATAGCGCTATAGCTATATCGCTATTTGCAGTCACATAAACACACTATAACGCTACTCATGTGTCATGACAATGAATATACATTACCTCCAGCCAGGACATCATGTGTATTCATTCTCCTGGCCACTTCTGTAGCGTCTGTGTGATTTACAGCACAGCACAGCGAGATCCCGCTGTGGATGACAGTTTACAGCGTAATCTCGCGAGACTACGCCTGCTGTGCTGTAAATCACAGAGACGCTACAGAAGTGGTCAGGAGAATGAATACACATGACATCCTGGCTGGAGGCAACGTATATTCATTTTCATGACACATGAGTAACGTTATAGTGTGTGTATGTGGCTGCACATAGCGATATAACTACAGTGAAGGAAATAAGTATTTGATCCCTTGCTGATTTTGTAAGTTTGCCCACTGTCGAAGACATGAACAGTCTAGAATTTTTAGGCTAGGTTAATTTTACCAGTGAGAGATAGATTATACAAAAAAAAAAAAAGAAAATCACATTGTCAAAATTATATATATTTATTTTCATTGTGCACAGAGAAATAAGTATTTGACCCCGTACCAACCATTAAGAGTTCAGCCTCCTCCAGACCAGTTACACGCTCCAAATCATCTTGGTGCCTGCATTAAAGACAGCTGTCTTAAATGGTCACCTGTATAAAAGACTCCTGTCCACAGACTCAATTAATCAGTCTGACTCTAACCTCTACAACATGGGCAAGACCAAAGAGCTTTCTAAGGATGTCAGGGACAAGATCATAGACCTGCACAAGGCTGGAATGGGCTACAAAACCATAAGTAAGACGCTGGGTGAGAAGGAGACAACTGTTGGTGCAATAGTAAGTAAATGGAAGACATACAAAATGACTGTCAATCGACATCGATCTGGGGCTCCATGCAAAATCTCACCTCGTGGGGTATCCTTGATCCTGAGGAAGGTGAGAGCTCAGCCGAAAACTACACGGGGGGAACTTGTTAATGATCTCAAGGCAGCTGGGACCACAGTCACCAAGAAAACCATTGGTAACACATTACGCCGTAATGGATTAAAATCCTGCTGTGCCCGCAAGGTCCCCCTGCTCAAGAAGGCACATGTACAGGCCCGTCTGAAGTTTGCAAATGAACATCTGGATGATTCTGAGAGTGATTGGGAGAAGGTGCTGTGGTCAGATGAGACTAAAATTGAGCTCTTTGGCATTAACTCAACTCGGCGTTTTTGGAGGAAGAGAAATGCTGCCTATGACCCAAAGAACACCGTCCCCACTGTCAAGCATGGAGGTGGAAACATTATGTTTTGGGGGTGTTTCTCTGCTAAGGGCACAGGACTACTTCACCGCATCAATGGGAGAATGGATGGAGCCATGTAACGTCAAATCCTGAGTGACAACCTCCTTCCCTCCACCAGGACATTAAAAATGGCTCGTGGCTGGGTCTTCCAGCACGACAATGGCCCGAAACATACAGCCAAGGCAACAAAGGAGTGGCTCAAAAAGAAGCACATTAAGGTCATGGAGTGGCCTAGCCAGTCTCCAGACCTTAATCCCATCTAAAACTTATGGAGGGAGCTGAAGATCCGAGTTGCCAAGCGACAGCCTCGAAATCTTAATGATTTACAGATGATCTGCAAAGAGGAGTGGGCCAAAATTCCATCGAACATGTGTGTAAACCTCATCATCAACTACAAAAAAATGTCTGACTGCTGTGCTTGCCAACAAGGGTTTTGCCACCAAGTATTAAGTCTTGTTTGCCAAAGGGATCAAATACTTATTTCTCTGTGCACAATGCAAATAAATATATATAATTTTGACAATGTGATTTTCAGTATTTTTTTTTATATAATCTATCTCTCACTGGTAAAATTAACCTAGCCTAAAAATTCTAGACTGTTCATGTCTTTGACAGTTGGCAAACTTACAAAATCAGCTGGGGATCAAATACTTATTTCCTTCACTGTATATCGCTATTTGCAGTGTAAATGAATGGAGAGAAGTGTATGACGCTGATTGGTCACTGATTGGTCAGCGTCATACACTCCTCTGTACAACACCCACTTGGTAATATAGTAAAACACGCCCAGTTGTCCATTGAGAAACTCATTAGCATAAAGCTAAAATAGGTCATAACTCTAAATAAAAAACACCGCTGTAATCTACATTACAGCGCCGATCACATCATGTACAATATAGGCCACTTATAATGTGGTGAAAGAGCCTCTTTAAAAGTGGATGTATATATGTTGTGTATAGATGGAGAGTAATTCATTTCTTTAGTGGGCCAAGGAAATCCCAGTCTGGCACTGGATGCAATTCTTGCAAACAGTGTCTGAAACCAATTTTTTTGTATATTAGTCCATAGTTCTCTAGAGCAATAAAATTTCATTTAAATATACAGTATATACACAGGGAAATATGCCATGTCCAGTGGCGGATCCTCATTAGGGTGGTTCGGGCGGCCACCCGGGGCCCAAGGCACACAGGGGGCCCATGGTCGCCCGAACCACACGGGCCCCCTCATGCACGGATGTGTCGCTATCACCGTAGGGGGCCCCACAGTGCTAGCGACAGCCACATTCACTTGTATCTGAGTCCTCAGCACTCAGATACAAACGAATACTAAATGCTGCAGGCCACGTTAGGCCTGCAGTCTATAAAGTGCTAAGAAGACTCCCTGCGCAGGCCGGTGTGATGACGTACTGCACCACGCCGGTCTGCGCATGCATCCAGCCAGAGCCGCCAGTCGCGGGAACGGGGCAAGGTAAGTACAATATATATTTTTATTTTATGGGGGATAGCGCTGTGTGGTCCTATATACAAGGGGGAGCACTGTGTGGCCCTATATACAAGGGGGGAGTGTTATGTGGCCCTATATACGAAGGGGAGCGCTGTGTGGCCCTATATACAAGAGGGGAAGCGATGTGTGGCCCTGTATACAAGGGGGGAGTACTGTGTGGCCCTACATACAAGGGGGGATGTGTGACACTATATTCAAGGGGGGCTGTGTGGCACTATATTCAAGGGGGGCTGTGTGGCACTATATTCAAGGGGCTCTGTGTGGCATTATATTCAATGGGGGGCTGTGTGGCACTATATTACAGAGGGGACTGTGTGGCACTATATTCAAGGGGGGCTGTGTGGCACTATATTCAAGGGGGGGCTGTGTGGCACTATATTACAGAGGGGGCTGTGTGGCACTATATTCAAGGGGGGGCTGTGTGGCACTATTTACAAGAGGGGGAGGACTGTGTGGCACTATCTACCGGGGGCTGTGTGTGGCGCTATCCACATGGGTATGTTTGTGGCGCTCCCTACAGGGGGGTTGTGTGGCGCTATCTATTGGGGGGCTGAGTGTGACGCTCTCTACGGGGAATGTGTGTGGTGCTAGCTATAGGGGGATGTGTGATATCTACAGGGGCTGTGTGTGGCACTATGTACAGGGGGCACTGTTTATGCGGTGCATTACTTTACAAAGTTTAACACAATGATATCCAGGGGTACAATGTATGGTGCTATTATATTCAGGGGTGCAGTTTTTGGTACCATTATATTCTGGGGCGCACTGTATGATACTATCTTTCGTTTATAGGTGTGGAAATTTTGGAAAACTTTAGGAGCCGAAGATATCTCAGTGGCAAATTCTGCAGAAATGGGTCATGGCGGTGAGAAGTGAAAATTAACTCTTGACCAGATGGAGAAGAAAAGAGGGGGAAAAAACTACTAGAATCTGAGACGTTGTCACCTGTGAGTCACTAGATTTATAGAGAATTTGTCACCTCTCCTGACATGTTTATTATAGGAAATCCTTGTATTTTACAAAAAAAATTTGTGCAGTCTAGGACTTATAGACAATTCCCCTTGTCAGGAGCATGTGTTCCTGCACAGTGTGATACTGTCAGCGATGGTTGGAGACTGTCAGTATGTAGCGATACAGCCCTTTGACAAGGGGAATCGTAACACCCATTTGCTAATGATTGCACAAAAAGGTGGTGTTAACAGAAGTTACGGCGCGGCAGGACGGCGGTGGAGAAGGGGGGCCCAAGTTTGGGTAACAGCCCAGGGCCTATGGTCTACTTAATCCGCCACTGGTCAGGGCACAAAAAAAATATTTGTTCTATACAACAGATGTTTATAATGTTTGGAATATTGTGTTTTGCAAAAAGGCTGTATGGGAAGTATGACCCATTTTTTGGCCATGTTTAAATACTTATGTACAGGTACTTTATTTCTTCGTCAAAGATACGTATTCATCAATAAATGTCCATGTTGATCTCCTGATCCTCGTTTGGTAATCCCTCTCCTTATGTAATATTATGAGTTGACAGAATGCTGTCCCCTAATCATGACATTTACTATCAGCCACAGCAGAGAGAAGCTTTTACTCTGAAGGGCCAACGGCATCTGTGTATTACACAGATGCCCTTTGATTTCAATGAGTGCCATGCAGTGTTTAATTTCCATTACCACTGGGGAAATGGGTGATAATTAATTAACTTTTTGTGTGCTGAAAGGTGCAATACCTATTAAACTTCTCCAGAAGGCTCCAGGAATTGTAGATATGTGTCCATGTGTATATCCTAAGCTTAATATCTTCTAACTTGTTATTGTACTTGTGTTGTTTTATGAAAATAATGACATATTGGTCATTCTTGTCCATGCATTATACACAATAGTGGCTTAAAGTGGTTTTCCAGTTATAAGAAATTGATGGCCTATCCTCAGACGTTGTGGATATCACAGCAGACTTGCTGCAGATTTCAGCCTTTGCAATGCAAATGCTGAGATCCGCAGTGAAATTCCGCTTCTTCTCCGCAATGTAATGAGCATGCTGCGGAGGGAAAAATCTGCATCGCAGCCTAATTTCCGCACAGTTATTTTCTGCAACGTCTGAACTAAGTTTCCTAAAAATGTATAGAAAGACATGAAAAAAACGTCTGCTGCAGAATTCCACTGCGGACTGTCTGCAGCGGAATTCAACAGCAATTCCGCCATGTCTGAATGTGTCCTAAAAGTACCCTTAGTCCCTGTGCTGATCTCAGGGACAATGGCTGCAGTGGGCCTATATTTAGTGTTAAGCACATTCATAAAGATTGCTATATAGGGGTGATACATGCATAATAATGTATATATCACATTATTATAGCAGCTTATATAAAGTTAGTATATGTGAGATTATATGCATCCCTCTGGAGTCTATCAAATCGAAATTTGTGGACCAAATTGTAACAGACTTTATTATAAATTTAAAGACCTACATGTGCTCTTCATGTCAGCCATATTTCTATAAAGCTCATATGTAGGTCCATAGACAATAGGAGCGGCATGGTGCACAATTCAGTGCCTTTCTATTGAAAAATCCCATCGATGAGCAGATCAGCAATTGTCCTGGACAAATCTCAATATTCCTTTGTACTGTAATTTAGAAAGCTACCCACTATGCGCTCCAGGATGCTGTAGCGTCCACAACGGTGTATATCCATCCTATAATATGGGGATGTATAGTGCTGCACACACTGACAGTGTTATAGGAATAAGAAATAGAGCACAATTACACTACCAAGACAGATGCAGATGTGATGGCTCTTCTGCAGGAGATGCTGATGCTGGAAACCTGGGACTTACTAAGGAAAGTGTGAATATATTTGGAGAGAATGCACTTTCTCATCTCTGTGTGTGCTGTCTGTCCTGCCCCAGTAGGGATATTCCACATCTCCGTAGGGGAAAAATTAGAGGAAACCAGTGGTAAGAATCTGTATTGAAATGTAAATGTCTTCAAATTATTAATCACTGGAGAGCCGGCATAGCTGTGCTTTATCCTAGTAAATCAGGCAGGGTAATTTCAAAGAAAACAATAAACCCATATCCAGGGAGCAGCGTAATAGAGCGGTGCAGAGCATCCATATTCAAATCATTTTTCTGCTCTACGTCGGCCTTCAAAAAAAAAGCAGGATCTGCTCGTGAATAGAAAGAGACTCCCGGGGGGCACAGTGGGAGGATCACCTAGACCCACACCCCACATTGCTTTGCTATTAATGAGGATATCTCTGCCAGTATTGTTCTGATAAATCAGGTTTAGCTATTTATTATGAAGCTCGTTTGTTTTTTCAGTTCTTTTATTTATTCAACTGATTCAAATGAATTGGACAAGTGATGCGTAAAGTGACATCAGTTTTGCCTCAGTTTTCTGTCATATTAAAGTAAATGGGGAGAAAAAACAACTTTTGCAGACCAATTATTATTTTTTTGTCAGTGTTCATCCATTGACCTTAACTAAAAATAAATAAAAAATTCTCGAGGGATTCCCAGTCCTGTTTTTTTGGGTCCTATAAAAAAGAAATAGATGTGAACCGATGCATTGTGTCATCAGTTTAAAGAGGCTCTGTCACCACATTATAAGTGCCCTATCTAGTACATAATGTGATTGGCGCTGTAATGTAGGTGACAGCAGTGTTTTTTATTTAGAAAAACTATCAAATTTGACGGAGTTATGACCTATATTAGCTTTATGCTAATGAGTTTCTCAATGGACAACTAGGCGTGTTTTTACTTTGACCAAGTGGTCGTTGTAAAGAAGTTTATGACGCTGACCAATCACACTTCTCTCCATTTGTGTACTCACACATAGCGTGATCTTGCGAGATCACACTTGTTGTCACTTACACAATAACATCACTGAAGAGTCTTGAGAGTGACGCGATGTTCATTCACAATCCCGACACTTTGGTAACGTTTGTGTGGGACTTAATGACAGCAAGCGTGATCTCTATGTGCTGTGCTGTAAGTCCCACACAAACGTTACCGACGTGTCGGGATTGTGAATAGACATTGCGTCCTGACTGGAGGTGATGTCTATTCACTCTCAAGACACTTCAGTAACATTAATGTGTGAGTAAGTGACAGCAAGCACGATCTCGCGAGATCACGCTATGTATGAGTACATGAATGGAGAGAAGTGTATGATGCTGATTGGTCAGCGTCATACACTTCTCTTTACAACGCCCACTTGGTCAAAAAGTAAAAACACACCCCATTGTCCATTAAGAAAGTAATTAGCATAAATATAAAATAGGTCATAACTCCGTCCATATTGATTGTTTTTCAAAATAAAACCCACTGCTGTTATCTACATTACAGCGTTGATCACATTATGTAAGATATAGGGCACTTATAACCTGGTGACAGAGTGTCTTTAAATCCCTTAGAAATGAGTTGATTCCCTTCCGTTACTTCTAATGGCAAAATACATGTCAAGGGAAATCATATTTAATACTATAACATACTATAGAATATCGAAAAGTTTATTGAAAATAAATCTCCCCATTTCTCAGAACTGCACTATATAAAAATGCAGAGGTCTACAACCTGTGGCTCTCCAGGTGTTTATTATCAGACTACATGCTGGGAGTTGTACTCTTAAAACAACTAGAGGCGTAAGTTGCAGACCACTGTAATAATATATTCATATTCAAATCAAATACACATTTATGGTTGGTGTGTGAACAATGGAAGGCCAAATCCCAGGACTCCCACAGATCAGCAGAACGAGGCGTTGAGGCTTATTTAATAGTTAATCAGGTACACCGTCCATACATGCAACTGTGCCGGGTACTGCAGCTCAGTCCCTCCAAAGAGTACTGTGGTCACTTCGTTCTGCTGTTTGGTAGCGGTCCTGCCGATTCTGGAAAACCTCTTTAAAGAGCCTGTAAACTTAAACAGACATACACAGTCTTAGGGCTTATTCACACAAACTGAATAATTGGCTGTGTGGCGGACATTTTTTTTAACTGCTGTCACACGGCTGCATTAAAATCAATTTACTTCTATGTGGCTATTTGCACGGCCGTTTTTTTTTTTTTTTTATAAATTCTTTATTTTGTATTTTACAACAACTTGCAGTAAACACACACATCATATGACCTCAGCATATGAAATTAACATTGACATTTAACAATTAACAATATAAAGGCAGTGCAATAGAAACAATGACTTTCACAATCCAAATTGCAAAATAGGCAATTTCCACATATTTTAGATCCTCAAGATGTATTTCACATCAAAGTCATTTCCTCTTGGATTCCTATCAAGATACATACAAAGAAAAGAAAATAACATACAGTACCATAACTAACAATAAAATAAATCACAATACACTACATTCAGAACAAAAAGAAAAGAGAATTGCTCATCATAAGGTAACAATCCATATCTCCAGCACATTGGATCTTCTGCGTATATTATAAGAACCAGAGCTCGCTAATACTTTCATATCCCTATATCCATATATCCATAGGGCTGGCTGTCTCCCGGATGCCCCCTTCTCCTATTTAGCACCCCCTGCAGGGTCTGACCCAATCCATTACACCTCCCCCAGGTAAAGAGGACCATAGACCACAATTCCCCTCATATGTTGACCTTCATTGAACGCTTACTCCGCATCTTCCTTTCCCCTTCCTTCATTACTTACCCACTACTTTTTTATCTCTTTATCCCACCCATCCCCCTCACCCTCCTGTACCTTCCTTCTTATGATACTCCCTCCATGGCTTCCAAACCTTTAAAAACAGAGCCCTAGAGAAAGAATGCCAGCCCACCAACTCTTCCATTGAGTGTAATTGATGTACTTTGGCCCACCACATATCTATCGATGGTGGGTTCTCACTTCTCCATTTCTGCGGTATCAGCAGTTTAGCCGCTGAGATCATTAGAGTAGCTAAGTCTCTGCGTACAGGGGTGAAGTCTCCAGATGGAAGCCATAGAAGTATCAGCGTGGGCGTCAACTCCACCGAGCCTCCCACTATATCATTAATAGCTCTTTCTACTTGAGCCCAGAAGGGTTTAATTTTGGGGCAAAACCACCATATATGAGATAAGGTCCCAGGAAAAATGCCACATCTCCAACATACATCCGATGCAATAAGCCTAATCTGATATAAGTAAGCAGGGGTTCTATACCAGCGGGTCAGCAATTTGTAGGAATTCTCCTGATGTCTCACACAACACGAGAACCCATGGGATCTAGTCAAAATATAGGACACTTCCCTTTGTGTAAGGATAATATCTAACTCCTTCTCCCATGCCAATAAGAAACAGGGTTTAGTTGGGGCTAAGTCTAACAAAAGGTTGGTGTAAATCTTTGACAAAGCCCTGATCGGAGATTGAGGCATGAGAGTGTAATTTTCCATCCAGGTAGGATCCGGATATGGGGCAGGGGCTCCAGTCAAGAACCTGCAGCACGCCAATTCAAAGCCCCTCTGATGAAGAAATGTCGCGGGCGAAGCACATGTAGCCTCTCCAGTTTCCCTTACTTTACCTATTAGCTCTTGTAAATCCGGAACTACCCTCCTAGCAGTGACCTCCCTTACCCGAAGTGAACCCAGTAAAGGCCTTAGTATCACCCCTAAGGATGTGTCCTTTTCCTTAAAATAGGGTAGAGTCCCTAATGGAGCTATTGGAGAGAGGTCCCCCTTAGCCATATTCAATACTGTAGACCTTTGACAAACTTTGAGCATGCCTCTCGTTATGTCACTAACTAAAATAGTTTTTGGGGGTAACGGTGCCTTAATCCAGAGTAAATGCAAGTACTCATCCGAGAGGACCCTTCTTTCCAGATCCAGATAACCATGTTTGAGAGAATCATTAGCCAGCTGTGACCAGCGGAGAAGTTGAATCGCTGTATAATACAACCCTATATCCGGTACTGATAATCCCCCCTGTCTCTTTTTTAGGATAAGTAACCTATGAGCCAATCTGGGGCGCTTTCCTCTCCATAGAAAATTAGTAAATAGTCTCTTGAATCTATTAAAATAGCTAGCCGGAAGGTCTATGGGAATATTCTGCAATGGGTACAGGATCTGTGGGAGCACATAGGTGGCTAATAAATTTTTTCTTCCCATCCAAGAGAGGAAGGGAATGTCGATTTTGTTTAAAAATTTTTGGATTTTCGGGACAAGAGGCGCAAAATTCATGGAGAAGATATGTTTAGGATCCGCCGGTATTTTAACGCCCAAATATTGGATGGCCGAGTCTTGCCATTTAAACGAGGAGATGGATTTTAAGTGTTTTAACTTGTCATGTGGTATTGATATACCCATGGCCTCAGATTTCCCATAGTTGATTTTAAAATTAGATATATCCCCAAATTGAGTGAAAACATCTAGAACCCGCGGGAGTGCTGTAAGTGGGTTCGTAACCAGGAGCAACAGGTCATCTGCAAAGGCCGCTGTCTTATGTATGCGTCCCCCAAGCTTAAGACCCTGGATTCCCTCAGTCTGACGAAATTTTAATAGCAGGGGCTCCATCATTATAACAAAAAGGGACGGAGACAAGGGACATCCCTGCCTAGTTCCATTCGAGATGGGAAAGGGGGTTGATAGGGATCCATTAACCTGAATTCTAGCAGAGGGCCCTTTATATAGTGAGAATATAGCATCTATAAATGTGATTGGGAAATTAAACTTCAGTAGCGCCTTCCTCATGTACTCCCAGCAGACCCGGTCAAAAGCCTTTTCGGCGTCGGTGCCCAACAAAACCATAGAACCCCCGGACTTACGCACCTGCATAATAGCATGCAAAACTCTACTCACATTGTGTTTGCCCTCTCTCCCCTTCACAAATCCCACCTGTTCTTCTCCTATAATTAAGGGTAAGAGCGATTGCATGCGTGTCGCTAAAATTTTTGCCCACCACTTAACGTCACAGTTCAATAACGAGATGGGTCTATAGCTTCCGCACTGCTCAGGATCCTTCCCCTCCTTGGGAAGAATAGTAACAAAGGCTTCTAAAGATTGCGCAGGGAGAGAGGATCCACACAACAAGGAATTACATACTTCTGTGAATTTTGGTACTAATTGATCTCTAAATTTTTTATAAAAAGAGATAGGCAACCCATCCGGGCCCGGACTCTTCCCCGAGGGGATAGAATCTAAGGTCCTCTCCACCTCCTCCTTCGTGACAGGTGCCAACAACGTCTCACACTGAGTTTGAGTGAGATGAGGAGCTACTATGTCCGACAAGAAAGCTTTAATGCGTTCCTGTTTATCTAAGATAGGATTAAGGGCCCCCTCGGCAGAAGCAGATAAATTATATAATTTTGAATAGAATGTTTGAAAGGCCTTAGCAATATGTGGCGTTGAGGTTACTCTGTCCCCTCGTTCAGTTTTAACAGCTTCTATAAACACTTTAGCTTGCCTTTGTTTGATTAACCTAGTCATCAGCTTAGATCCCCTATCTCCATGCATGTATGTCTGACCACATGCCATTCTATACGCCTTAGCAGCATTGTAATTTAGTAGGTCTCTAAGTTCCTGCCGCAATGAACACAGCCCTTTATAATCTACAAGGAGGTCCCCCTGTTTATGCAATCTCTCCGTTTCAGATATCCGTGACACTAGGCTAAGAATCCGTTTAGACCGTTGTTTCTTAAGATAAGAGGCTAGTGCAATAAGCTCCCCCCTCATATACGCTTTATGTGTTTCCCATAGAATGGGTCTGGATACCAGTGGAGAATCATTGAATTTGAAAAATTCCTCTAATTTAGAGGCCAAAGACGCACTATTATCGTCCTGAGCTATGATCTTGTCGTTGAGTCTCCAGAGCCATTCCCTTTGAGGAACACACCCCAACTCCAAAACAATACTAACTGGCGCATGATCAGAGACTGTGAGACTTCCAATCTCGGCGTGCTGCAGGCTCGTTAACAGAGACAAGGGAAGGAAAAAATAGTCTATTCTATGATATGTACCATGAGGAGCAGAATAGAATGTAAAATCTTTAACCGATGGATTCCCCACCCGCCAAGCATCGACCATGCCCAATCTAGACATGAGCACCTTAAGTTTGCGGAGCATCAGAGGTGTCACCGCCTGCACTAACGAGGTGGAATCCATCGGCAGATCCAGGGAAACGTTGAAGTCTCCACCCAAAATAAGCTGACCTTCTGTAAAGGCCTTAAGGGACATTAAAGTAGATCGCAACCATCTATATTGCCCAACATTGGGAGCATACAAATTAGCGAACGTAAACTTAATTCCGTACATCTGGCCCTTTAAGAAAAGATATCTCCCTCCTTCGTCCATTTTGGATGTCTCCACCTGAAAAGGGACATTCTTATGAATAGCTATAGATACTCCCCGTGACTTAGAGGAATAGGTACTGTGAAACCACTGTGAATATGTATGTACCGGTAGCGTAGGAATATGTGCCGGTCGGAAGTGCGTCTCTTGTAAGAATAAAATTTCAGGGGCCTGTATACGTAAAGAGCCAAAAACCCTAGATCTTTTCTGAGGGGATCCCATCCCCTTCACATTAAAGGAGCAAAATTTCAACCTACCCATTTATATTTTTGACCAGATACTAGCTCAATAGACCCCCGGCCATGGAGCTTCATCCAAGAGACATCCAGCCCTAGCCGTCCAATACAGAACAAGGAGATATCTTCCAAATATGAACATTCCCAAAAACAAAAACAAGAAAATAAAAAGACATACAAAAACACATAAAACCAAAAGAAATTACGTACGATCCTCCTTATTATCCCGAAATAAGGAGAAACAAAGCCCCTAGACAAAGGCCTCACACCTGACCCCTGTCCACGGGGGGGGGGATAAACAAAGCCCACCATGAGACAGTAAACACTTCATCGAAACTTAAAGTGCTTAATAAAGGTTATTACAATGAAACACCACTTTGAAAATAGAACTATCATATCAAGCAAAATGTACAAGGTATTAGTATAGTGAGGCCAACCCACACCTGTAGCGTAAGAAATCATATCTGAAGGGGGAAGAAGTAGAGAAGAAGGTTAAAGAGGAGAGGGAGGACAGGTGGGGGGGGGACAAGGGAATGAGGGGGGGGGGGGGTGAAAGGAAGAATGAGGGGAAGGAAGGAGGGAAAGGGGGGGAAGGAAAAAAGGGGGGGGGGAATAGCAGGAGGGGGAATACAGGGGCTAAAGAAAATGAAAAAGAACAAAGCAACAAAAGAAAATAGGCATTTGCTGTGTGGCATCCTCACATACAAACTATCACGACCTTCTGATCCAGCAGATAGTCCTTCTTGTGACAGCAGTCCAAATCAAAAGATAATCCTAGATATTACTATCTACCGACTGCCGCTCCAGATTCGTTCTGATCATCCGCCATCTTACAGGTCCGTCGAACCTTCATGGATTATCCACAACCGGCAGACGGGTCTTCTTTTGAGGTGACTTGGAATACCCCACCGTTTGCCATGGGCGGTTCATTCGGGGCCTCGAGAGATCCATTGCCACTGGCATCCAAGAGGGGACATCAATCGGATCCATATCCAGCGGTTTCCAAGCTCGCTCCAAATCTTCCGGCGTACGGATAGTTATCTGTCTCCCCGCTCTCATTGTCGCCAGGCCAAAAGGAAAAAGCCATCTAATTGGTAGCTTATTGGCCCTCAGCGCTTCTGTAACAGGCCTCAAGATGCGACGTTTTGCCAGCGTGCTAGCTGCCAGATCCTGATACACCGCAAGTTTAGTTCCTTCAAAATTTATCTCCGGATTGTCCCTCGCGGCCTTTAAAATGGCTGCCGTATGCACATAACTAAGAATACCGCAAATTACATCCCTAGGGGGTTCAGTAGCTGTAGGTTTAGGCCTCAGCGCCCTGTGAACTCTCTCTATCACCAGTGAAGCCATCCGGTCAGCCCCTATCAGGGAGGAGAAAATCTGCATCACAGTACCTGCTAAGGAATCAAAAGCGACAGATTCCGGAAGACCCCGAAGCCTAATATTCTTCCTTCTACTACGATTTTCCTGGTCCTCCATATGTAAGTATAAGGCATTCAGATGATTAGTATGCTCTTTTGCGGTCGTATGCATGGTATCCTGTTGATCCATTACTGCAGCCTGTGACTCCTCCAGCGCCAGGACCCTGTGACCTATGTGTTGCAGATCCGTTTTTATTTCTCTCAGTTCACTCACCACTGGTGTGAGAGCCTGCATCAGGGTCTCCTTCAGGTAAGCCTTTGATATAGGATCGGTGTCCGCTTCTCCTGCACACTCCGACGGAGCATATGAGCTGTCTGAGTCCTCTGCTCCTTGATCCTCGTGTGCTCTGTCCGGCGCCATCTTGGATCTCCTCCCCGGAGAAGCCCCTCTTTTCTTAAAGAATTTCTCCATCTCCGGTAGTGATTTAGGAGGTCTCGGGGTCCCCAAAGTGTCCTTGGTCTTGTCCTTCCCTGTTTTCCCCATATTTGACGGCAAATTGTCGGTGTTATCCGCTGGTTTCGACGAGTGTGAGGTAGAGCTCCGGGATCACACTACCATCGCTCAGCGCAGCAAGCTCCGCCCCTGCACGGCCGTTTTTTTAAACAGACCGTGTGAACGGCCTGTGAAAAAATAATACATGTCCTATGTTTGCACGTTTTCACGGATCCCTAATTTGACTCAAGTGTATAAGGCTGGATTCACACGAGCACATTACGTCCGTAATGGACGGAACATATTTCGGCCGCAAGTCCCGGACCGAACACACTGCAGGGAGCCGGGCTCCTAGCATCATAGTTATGTACGACGCTAGGAGTCCCTGCCTCGCTGCGGGGCAACTGTCCCGTACTGTAATCATGTTTTCAGTACGGGACAGTAGTTCCACGGAGAGGCAGGGACTCCTAGCGTTGTACATAACTATGATGCTCGGAGCTCGGCTCCTTCCAGTGTGTTCGGTCCGGGACTTGCGTCCATTACGGACGTAATGTGCTTGTGTGCATCCAGCCTAAGGGATCTGTGAACTCGGGTCCTGCATGGGTGCAAATTGGCCGATTTGACACCCGTTCATGTGAATAAGCCCTTACATGAACAAGCTAAGAGGCAAAGTCCAGATTTGATGAACATGTCCCAGTCAAGGCCCATTTAAACTGATATATTGTCTCCACAAATGTACCTATATTTGCCTCTGTTCACACATTTAAATTAATTTCATTGTAGGTTGTTTATTATTATATTATCATTATAATTCACACAATTACACCAAAATGTATCCTTCATTCAGGTGGAACGTGCAAAATTTTTATTTGCAGAACTAGACTAGTAAAAAATAGTGCAGTACCGTGTTAGCCAGAAACAATATGCAATGTTAAATACTTTTGTGTCAAAAATGGCAAAAGTATTATAGGTATGATATCTTTATTGGCTAACCAGAAAATGCATACCTAATTTTTCTGGTTATCCAATAAAGGTATCATACGAATAATACTTTTGCCTTTTTTGACACAAAAGTATTTAACATTGCAGAACAAGACTACAAATAATTGCAAATGTTTAGATTCCAGCAAAATATCTGTGCTTGTCTGACAATGAAAACTTATCTGCCACTAAAAATTGATGGCCTATCCTCAGGATACGCCACCAATAGCCCCTAAATGCATGTCGACGAGTCACAGTGAGCAAGAAGAAATGAAGGGGAAGCAGCGCTCGTACCAGTACTGCGGCCCTTTCAAAACAGCTGATCAGCGGGGGTCCCGGGAGTCGTACCCTGACCGATCAATTTTTAGTGGCTGGAAAATCCTTTTAATGTTTGTGTCTATGGAGTGCACATATAAGTGTTATAATGATATAATTACATTAATACCTAATAGATCAGTATACAGTCACCGCCAGCTGCAGTAAGCTCCATTCCCTTAGTGCACTACTCTGGAACAAATGAAGACACGGTCCCATTAAAACCCACCCGAATAATGAAAAGACACAGTCATACAATATTAATTTAAATTACATTTCCAAAAGTAATACTAAGTGTCTATTTTAAGATATTTCTCCTATGTCAGTAACACTCACAGAACCCGGTATTGGAACATAGTGAGTTGTAGATCAATTACATTCACATTGAGTAACTAGTATGGAGGTTAAAAACCTGATTATAGTGAAGGCTCAGCTTATGGTGAATGTGCAAAAAAAAAAATGAGATGACGTTTTGAATAGCGATTAGGGAATATAAAATTAATAATATTATTATTGTCCAATAAGCCAAGGTAGTTTTCTGGTAATATATATACATGGCTGAAGAATATTTCACATTCCATGCCGCAGCCCTAAGATCTGTGCGCACATAACAGAATGCTGTTTACTGTAGCCTATAGTCTGTAAACGGTATACACACACACACACACACACACATACATACATACATACATATATATATATACATATAGACACACATATATATACATATAGACATACATATATATAGATAGACAGACAGACAGACAGACAGACAGACAGAGTCTTACTCCATTTATACTATTCTTCAATAAATCTGCAGTTATATGAGCCCATCTACCACATCAGTGTAGTCTGTCCTGCATGTATATTAATGAAATACCTCTGGGGGGAGCAATTCTAATAATAATATTACATTAGGGAAAAAACATTATATTGGGGAATTTCTATTTAAGCAGTTCCCCGTTACATTCTGCAGATGCACTTTACACGAATTGTTTGTATAGTACTATCAGTAAAGTATGTTGTATTGTGCTTGTTATAGCGCTGGTAGTTTCATCCATTGTACACTGCTTTATGTGGGTAGTGACAGTCACATCGCATTGTATTTATGTTGTTCACTCTGTTTCGCTTTGCATTATTACTTCCTCCCGCACATGCCTTTATTTTCCAGCAAACATCTCCTCCTAGTGGCTCTATCAAGCATTGCACTTTTATATTATATAGACTATTATTTACTGTTATGATTTACTTAGCTGAAATTAAGATCTACATATTATATAATCCAGTGAAAGCATTTATGTAGTTAAATTTAAAGTGTCATCGAAAAGGATAAAGCTTTACATTTTTATGAGATACATTGCAGTCTCCCATCTAACTTGAGGTCAGCAATGACCTACATGACCTATTCTTCATTTCCCATCTATAGAACATAGCAGCTGCTCACATGTCAATGACACTATAGATTAACCCCTCTTAGATTTTGATTTATAATATAAGGCAGAAACACCTGCCAGTGTTGACGTGAAAGGCAGCATGACCCTTCAGCAGATATCAGCTATACCCTGGACCACCCCTTGTAATTTACCTTCACCCTAAAATCAATACAGAATCAATGCCAACTCTTCCTACTCAGTGGTGTTCTCGCCCTCCAGCCCCGCACTCCCCGCTCCCTTCTCCTCACGTCCCTGCTCCTGTCACAGAGGCTGAGAATTGCATGGACTGGATGCAACCTTTTTTAATGAGTTCAATGCAGAAGCAAAACCTCTAGGGGCAGAAGAGCTCGCCAAGGTCTGAAGTTCTGACAATTGCTGCACCGAGACAAAAGGAGGAGAGAGATGAAGGGAAGAGCTTTCAAGATCTGAGTCATTAGGATGAAACCTGACAGGCCTTAGAAGCAGAGACACTCTGGCAGACTCCTATACATTGAGACTCATTGATATTCCTTTTGAACATGCAAGCTTTAAAATACCGGAGTGGATGATTTATTTTTCTCTATTGCCCTGACAATGTGTGAAGAGGCATCACTGGATTGTCTGGGATCGAAATGGACTGTACATAAATGTGCAATGTAATTACTGGCTCCCTGTATATGCAAACACCGCTTTCTCAAAACCGAAGGTGAATGTAAAGATGGATTTACATATAATGATAAGAATTATTCACATTTTGTACTCATGGTACAACAATACAACCCTACTATTCACCATTATGGGATCTTCTCTGTAATCCCTGGTAATACACTATGATTGTAGCATTTCTGCAGTGTCCAGAGTCGTAGCTAGACATCCAATATCCAGAGTTGTAGCTAGACATCCAATTTCCAGAGTCGTAGCTGGACATCCAATATCCAGAGTCGTAGCTAGACATCCAATATCCAGAGTCGTAGCTAGACATCCAATATCCAGAGTCGTAGCTAGACATCCAATATCCAGAGTCGTAGCTAGACATCCAATATCCAGAGTCGGAGCTAGATATCCAATATCCAGAGTCGTAGCTAGACATCCAATATCCAGAGTCGTAGCTAGACATCCAATATCCAGAGTCGTAGCTAGACATCCAATATCCAGAGTCGTAGCTAGACATCCAATATCCAGAGTCGTAGTTAGACATCCAATATCCAGAGTCGTAGCTAGACATCCAATATCCAGAGTCGTAGCTGGACATCCAATATCCAGAGTCGTAGCTGGACATCCAATATCCAGAGTCGTAGCTAGACATCCAATATCCAGAGTCGTAGCTAGACATCCAATATCCAGAGTCGTAGCTAGACATCCAATATCCAGAGTCGGAGCTAGATATCCAATATCCAGAGTCGTAGCTAGACATCCAATATCCAGAGTCGTAGCTAGACATCCAATATCCAGAGTCGTAGCTAGACATCCAATATCCAGAGTCGTAGCTAGACATCCAATATCCAGAGTCGTAGTTAGACATCCAATATCCAGAGTCGTAGCTAGACATCCAATATCCAGAGTCGTCGCTATACATCCAATATCCAGAGTCGTCGCTAGACATCCAATATCCAGTCGTAGCTAGACATCCAATATCCAGAGTCGTAGCTAGACATCCAATATCCAGAGTCGTAGCTAGACATCCAATATCCAGAGTCGTAGCTAGACATCCAATATCCAGAGTCGTAGCTAGACATCCAATATCCAGAGTCGTAGCTAGACATCCAATATCCAGAGTCGTAGCTAGACATCCAATATCCAGAGTCGTAGCTAGACATCCAATATCCAGAGTCGTAGCTAGACATCCAATATCCAGAGTCGTAGCTAGACATCCAATATCCAGAGTCGGAGCTAGATATCCAATATCCAGAGTTGTAGCTAGACATCCAATATCCAGAGTCGTAGCTAGACATCCAATATCCAGAGTCGTAGCTAGACATCCAATATCCAGAGTCGTAGCTAGACATCCAATATCCAGAGTCATAGCTAGACATCCAATATCCAGAGTTGTAGCTAGACATCCAATATCCAGAGTCGTAGCTAGACATCCAATATCCAGAGTCGTAGCTAGACATCCAATATCCAGAGTCGTAGCTAGACATCCAATATCCAGAGTCGTAGTTAGACATCCAATATCCAGAGTCGTAGCTAGACATCCAATATCCAGAGTCGTAGCTAGACATCCAATATCCAGAGTCGTAGCTAGACATCCGATATCCAGAGTCGTAGCTGGACATCCGATATCCAGAGTCGTAGCTAGACATCCGATATTCAGAGTCGTAGCTAGACATCCATTATCCAGAGTCGGAGCTAGATATCCAATATCCAGAGTTGTAGCTAGACATCCAATATCCAGAGTCGTAGTTAGACATCCAATATCCAGAGTCGTAGCTAGACATCCAATATCCAGAGTCGTAGCTAGACATCCAATATCCAGAGTCGTAGCTAGACATCCAATATCCAGAGTCATAGCTAGACATCCAATATCCAGAGTTGTAGCTAGACATCCAATATCCAGAGTCGTAGCTAGACATCCAATATCCAGAGTCGTAGCTAGACATCCAATATCCAGAGTCGTAGCTAGACATCCAATATCCAGAGTCGTAGGTAGACATCCAATATCCAGAGTCGTAGCTAGACATCCAATATCCAGAGTCGTAGCTAGACATCCAATATCCAGAGTCGTAGCTAGACATCCGATATCCAGAGTCGTAGCTGGACATCCGATATCCAGAGTCGTAGCTAGACATCCGATATTCAGAGTCGTAGCTAGACATCCATTATCCAGTGTCGGAGCTAGATATCCAATATCCAGAGTTGTAGCTAGACATCCAATATCCAGAGTCGTAGCTAGACATCCAATATCCAGAGTCGTAGTTAGACATCCAATATCCAGAGTCGTAGCTAGACATCCAATATCCAGAGTCATAGCTAGACATCCAATATCCAGAGTCGTAGCTAGACATCCGATATCCAGAGTCGTAGCTGGACATCCGATATCCAGAGTCGTAGCTAGACATCCGATATCCAGAGTCGTAGCTAGACATCCATTATCCAGAGTCGTAGCTAGACATCCAATATCCAGAGTCGTAGCTAGACATCCAATATCCAGAGTCGGAGCTAGATATCCAATATCCAGAGTCATAGCTAGACATCCAATATCCAGAGTCGTAGCTAGACATCCAATATCCAGAGTCATAGCTAGACATCCAATATCCAGAGTCTTAGCTAGACATCCAATATCCAGAGTCGTAGTTAGACATCCAATATCCACAGTCGTAGCTAGACATCCAATATCCAGAGTCGTAGCTAGACATCCAATATCCAGAGTCGTAGCTAGACATCCAATATCCAAAGTCGTAGCTGGACATCCAATATCCAGAGTCGTAGCTAGACATCCAATATCCAGAGTCGTAGCTAGACATCCGATATCCAGAGTCGTAGCTAGACATCCATTATCCAGACTCGTAGCTAGACATCCAATATCCAGAGTCGTCGCTATACATCCAATATCCAGAGTCGTCGCTAGACATCCAATATCCAGTCGTAGCTAGACATCCAATATCCAGAGTCGTAGCTAGACATCCAATAGCCAGAGTCGTAGCTAGACATCCAACATCCAGAGTCATAGCTAGACATCCAATATCCAGTCGTAGGTAGACATCCAATATCCAGAGTCATAGCTAGACATCCAATATCCAGAGTCGTAGCTAGACATCCAATATCCAGAGTCGTAACCAGACATCCAATACCCAGAGTCATAGCTAGACATCTAATATCCAGAGTCGTAGCTAGACATCCGATATCCAGAGTCGTAGCTGGACATCCGATATCCAGAGTCGTAGCTAGACATCCGATATCCAGAGTCGTAGCTGGACATTCGATATCCAGAGTCGTAGCTAGACATCCGATATCCAGAGTCGTAGCTAGACATCCATTATCCAGAGTCGTAGCTAGACATCCAATATCCAGAGTCGTAGCTAGACATCCAATATCCAGAGTCGGAGCTAGATATCCAATATCCAGAGTCATAGCTAGACATCCAATATCCAGAGTCGTAGCCAGACATCCAATATCCAGAGTCATAGCTAGACATCCAATATCCAGAGTCTTAGCTAGACATCCAATATCCAGAGTCGTAGTTAGACATCCAATATCCACAGTCGTAGCTAGACATCCAATATCCAGAGTCGTAGCTAGACATCCAATATCCAGAGTCGTAGCTAGACATCCAATATCCAAAGTCGTAGCTGGACATCCAATATCCAGAGTCGTAGCTAGACATCCAATATCCAGAGTCGTAGCTAGACATCCGATATCCAGAGTCGTAGCTAGACATCCATTATCCAGACTCGTAGCTAGACATCCAATATCCAGAGTCGTCGCTATACATCCAATATCCAGAGTCGTCGCTAGACATCCAATATCCAGTCGTAGCTAGACATCCAATATCCAGAGTCGTAGCTAGACATCCAATAGCCAGAGTCGTAGCTAGACATCCAACATCCAGAGTCATAGCTAGACATCCAATATCCAGTCGTAGGTAGACATCCAATATCCAGAGTCATAGCTAGACATCCAATATCCAGAGTCGTAGCTAGACATCCAATATCCAGAGTCGTAACCAGACATCCAATACCCAGAGTCATAGCTAGACATCTAATATCCAGAGTCGTAGCTAGACATCCGATATCCAGAGTCGTAGCTGGACATCCGATATCCAGAGTCGTAGCTAGACATCCGATATCCAGAGTCGTAGCTGGACATTCGATATCCAGAGTCGTAGCTAGACATCCGATATCCAGAGTCGTAGCTAGACATCCATTATCCAGAGTCGTAGCTAGACATCCAATATCCAGAGTCGTAGCTAGACATCCAATATCCAGAGTCGGAGCTAGATATCCAATATCCAGAGTCGTAGCTAGACATCCAATATCCAGAGTCGTAGCTAGACATCCAATATCCAGAGTCGTAGCTAGACATCCAATATCCACAGTCGTAGTTAGACATCCAATATCCACAGTCGTAGCTAGATATCCAATATCCACAGTCGTAGCTAGACATCCAATATCCAGAGTCGTAGCTAGACATCCAATATCCAGAGTCGTAGCTGGACATCCAATATCCAGAGTCGTAGCTAGACATCCAATATCCAGAGTCGTAGCTAGACATACGATATCCAGAGTCGTAGCTAGACATCCGATATCCAGAGTCGTAGCTAGACATCCATTATCCAGACTCGTAGCTAGACATCCAATATCCAGAGTCGTAGCTAGACATCCAATATCCAGAGTCGTAGCTAGACATCCAATATCCAGAGTCGTAGCTAGACATCCAATATCCAGAGTCGTAGTTAGACATCCAATATCCAGAGTCGTAGCTAGACATCCAATATCCAGAGTCGTAGCTAGACATCCGATATCCAGAGTCGTAGCTGGACATCCGATATCCAGAGTCGTAGCTAGACATCCGATATCCAGAGTCGTAGCTAGACATCCATTATCCAGAGTCGTAGCTAGACATCCAATATCCAGAGTCGTAGCTAGACATCCAATATCCAGAGTCGGAGCTAGATATCCAATATCCAGAGTCGTAGCTAGACATCCAATATCCAGAGTCGTAGCTAGACATCCAATATCCAGAGTCGTAGCTAGACATCCAATATCCAGAGTCGTAGCTAGACATCCAATATCCAGAGTCGTAGTTAGACATCCAATATCCACAGTCGTAGCTAGACATCCAATATCCAGAGTCGTAGCTAGACATCCAATATCCAGAGTCGTAGCTAGACATCCAATATCCAGAGTCGTAGCTGGACATCCAATATCCAGAGTCGTAGCTAGACATCCAATATCCAGAGTCATAGCTAGACATCCGATATCCAGAGTCGTAGCTAGACATCCGATATCCAGAGTCGTAGCTAGACATCCATTATCCAGACTCGTAGCTAGACATCCAATATCCAGAGTCGTCGCTATACATCCAATATCCAGAGTCGTCGCTAGACATCCAATATCCAGTCGTAGCTAGACATCCAATATCCAGAGTCGTAGCTAGACATCCAATAGCCAGAGTCGTAGCTAGACATTCAACATCCAGAGTCATAGCTAGACATCCAATATCCAGTCGTAGGTAGACATCCAATATCCAGAGTCATAGCTAGACATCCAATATCCAGAGTCGTAGCTAGACATCCAATATCCAGAGTCGTAACCAGACATCCAATACCCAGAGTCATAGCTAGACATCTAATATCCAGAGTCGTAGCTAGACAGCCAATACCCAGAGTCATAGCTAGACATCCAATATCCAGAGTCATAGCTAGACATCCAATATCCAGAGTTGTAGCTAGACATCCAATATCCAGAGTCGTAGCTAGACATCCTAGACATCCAATAGCCAGAGTCGTAGCTAGACATCCAATATCCAGAGTCGTAGCTACACATCCAATATCCAGAGTCGTAACCAGACATCCAATATCCAGAGTCGTAGCTAGGAAAACATTATCCAGAGTCATAGCTAGGCAAACATTATCCAGAGTCGTAGCTGGGCAAACATCCAGAGTCGTAGCTAGGCAAACATTATCCAGAGTCGTAGCTAGGCAAACATTATCCAGAGTCGTAGCTAAGCAAACATTATCCAGAGTCAGAACTAGCCAAACATTATCCAGAGTCGGAGCTAGGCAAACATTATCCAGAGTCGGAGCTAGGCAAACATTATCTAGAGTCAGAGCTAGGCAAACATTATCCAGAGTCGGAGCTAGGCAAATATTATCCATTGTCGGAGCTAGGCAAACATTATACAGACTCGGAGCTAGGCAAACATTATCCAGAATCGGAGCTAGGCAAACATTATCCAGAGTCAGAGCTAGGCAAACGTTATCCGGAGTCGTAGCTAGGCTTTCCTTCACCCAGGGAAAATATTCAGTTTGCTGCTCTAGCCCTATATCTAATTACCCTGACCAGAGTAGCTTGTTGGCCCTTCCCAGCTCCCAGGGCATGTGCAATGCCAGTCCCAAATGCACCCCTGACAGCATAATTTAGTCATACCACACAGCAATTGTCAATACGATGCCAATGTTGGGTGTAATCTAATGGGGGTTCTGTATACCAACTAAATAACCCCCTAAACCAGAGATTACACAAGCTTTATACTGCTTTGAACGCTCCCAACTGAATTTTATACACTGCTGACTAGCTGATGTCTTTAGCAGGTCAGTATACCAGCTGGACATTGCTGATTCAGACAAAACTGCCCTCACACGTCAAAGCTGACAAAGACTGTTCACATCAAGTTAAAGTCAGTTCACACGTTGCGTAAATACTGCGGTTTTTCCACAACGGAATTCATTGCGGCAAATCCGCAGCAAATACAGTGGCAGCAAAGTGGATGAGATAAAACAAATCTCATTCACATGCTGTGTAAATACTGAGCGGAAAAAATGCTCAGAAATTGACCTGCGGTGAGGAATTATTATTCCGCAGCATGTCAATTGTATTTGCGTAAATGTTGCTTATTTGTTGCGGGTTTTCCCCATTGAATTCAATGGGAGGTAATTCTCGCAATTAATAGCAGTTGTGGCGTTTTTTGCGGTGGGTTTGCAGCGATTCCACGGCAAAAAACGCAACTCAGAAAAAAATAAACATCTCATACCTACCCAGAAGTCTGTGTTCCTCCCTCCGGCACAGCCTCCTGGGATGACGTTTCATCCCATGTAACCGCTGCAGCCAATCACAGGCTGTAGCAGCGGTCACATGGGATGAAACATCATCCCAGGAGGCCGGCCTAGATGACATCAGAGGGCCGTCCTCCTGGGATGACGCTTCATCACATGTGACCGCCGCTACAGCCTGTGATTGGCTGCAGCGGTTACATGGGATGACACGTACTCCCAGGTGGCCGGCCTGCTAGCAGGCTGGCTAAGTGCTGCAGTTTTCCGCAGTGGCCATTCCGGGTGAAAATCCGTCCTGTGTGAACTCAGCCGTATTAAGTTGGCAGTATTTTCTAAAGAATACCTTCGACCACCATAAGCTTCATTATAAAGAAAATGTATACTGATAAGAAACTTGATATGAGCAGAATCAAATGCAGACGGTTGGCAGAAGCAGTGTGCACCCCCTGAACATGGTTTAGAGAACTGTATAATTGGTCTACATAGACCCCTCTTTGTTAACCCAATATAGATAATATACATTCATCTTGATAACAATTCTTTAATATACTACAAGAGCAAAATGAGTGATAGGTCAGAGCAGTCACAGGGGCATTTGCAGCTTTTCCCAATGGCATGTAGGTAGCATTAGGGGCGTAACTAGCGAGGTTAACTGGTGGGGCATGTGCCCTGGATGCTGGGTACCTGAGGGCTGGCTGTAATAGTTTATTTTTTTATATTCACAGATTGTTGCAGTTCAACAGTTCTACAGAACAGGATGAAATATTAGTTACGAATGTTCAGTGTGGACCTTTAAACCAGAGTCCAGGATCTCCACTCCATAGGAGTGCCACCAGGTTGGGTTGCGCCAAGGTCACTCTTCGTTCTTAGCCCATCCTACTGTACTGCTATGGGTTTCACAGGGGCTACTCTCTGCTACAACCTGCCACGCCTCTGCAGTACATGCGGGAAAGTAGAAAACGGCTCTGCACAATCATTGGTCACGGTGGCTGCTACGCCACTACATTTCACACCCCCTTGACCTCCGTTGGTCATGATGTGCAATGTGCCCATTTGAGTAAACCTCCACTTTTCTCTCAGAGAACGCTCCCGGGCCCAATGGGTCAACACGGTTAAAGTCCAAATTCACATAAAATTGGATAATGTATCTTTAAGGACCACACTGCACAAGCATGAGTTGCAAAATAACTTGAACGTTCTAGCAGTAGTTAGAAGCAGTACGTATCTAAGTTACAAACACAGTCTGGTTCTCAGGAGGAGAAGGAGAAGGTTTCTGGGGTTTCTTATTTTTGGCATGCCCAGGGCTAAAGACCTCTCTGCCCCAATACTCAAATTCAGGAGACTGTTTCACACTCTTTGCAGCTCAATGCCCTCTCGCCTGCTGTCCTCAGGTCAGTGGTCTCTCTCAAGTCTCTAGAATGTCTCGTAGGGGCTGGATTGTAGCCTGCTTCCAACACAGACTTGTAGCAGGTCCCACTGACTATTACATAAGTGGGAGAGGAAAGTGGACTTTCGTGTTTATTTCAACATGTTGGTTATTTCCTACAGGGGCAGTGTTGCACAGCATCACGATGCTCCTAAGGGAGGCGCTATATATATATATATATATATATATATATATATATATATATATATATATATATATATATAGATATATATATATATATATATATATAGATATATATATATATATATATATATAGATAGATATATATATATATATACACCGTATATATCTGGTTTGGTGCCAACAGCAGAGTTGGTGCATGACGCTGGTTGACCAGATTAGAGGGTCAGTGAGAGGCCACAGCCAGACGGGCTAACAAGCTCGAGCAGCGGTCCTGATTATTAGAGTTGTACTATTGGCTGTACTGGGCTGCCGAAAAAAAGACGCATTAATGCAACTGTCACAGGGGAAGTGCGAGTGGGCACTTACTGGACATTTTGCAAGCCCTAGAGAGAAGGTACGCCCAGACAACTGGGAAGTATTGCGAATCACGATGAAAGAGATATTTTTATTGACTGCAGGTGGAAAAACCATCCCCAAAGCCGCAAACTAGACAAGGCCCCATCACAGTGAATGCCATTCTGAACTGTAAACATCAAGCATTGTGCCTCTGTATGGAGAACCATTACGTGTGTTAAATTATTCTCTGTAACAGTAACGAACTGTGCCCATTGGGGAACCATAAAGAGTTTTGCCTCAAGAGAGTAAAATTGAATCATTGAATCACAACAGACTCGCTCCATGGCTTTTGTAGCCCCGTGCACGCCTGTCTTTCCCCTGGTGGGCACTTTACATAAAACGTCACAAGCCACATTAGCTTAGCCTTCGCTACATGGCAACAAACCACTTTGCCTTTGTCAAAGTATTTACATAAAGCGCAAAGTAAATGAATTGAATGCTTGCCCCTGTTGAAGGGAAACCTTGTTACACCTCTAGGTAGTATTTAGGAAGCTTCTATTCTGAGAGCGCTCAGCACATCACTTTTTGGCTTTCCATTCATAGACTACAAGTTTCTGTTTTCTGCTGATGTTGCAAGACTAAGGACTGTCCCGTCCCCCCCCCCCCCCATTTCACATATCACTCCTGCATGTAAAGGGTGTGATTTCAGTAGTAAGCGGATATTGTTGAATTGCTTTTAAGTGAAATTTACCTAATATATGAGGGTCACCAAAGGAAATAGTTCACTTGTGTTATCCTGGTATTCTTATTCCTATCACTCTATTTTATTGCAAACTTTGGTGTTCCCCATGACTACACAGTCCGCTCAGGTGTATCTGTCAGCAGGTTGCACCATTACATATAACATGTTGCAATTTTATAAATTCCTTATTATTTTACTGTTTTTTATGCTTACATCTGAATAAACTGTGCCGCACAACATGTTGAGCTGTGATAAATAAATAATATACTGAATATGTATTATTAATTATGTGATAAATAAATGATCATCTTAGCTGAATAAATTATTATACTACTAATATTGATAACAACAGGATTTGGCAACAATGGAGCAAAATGTGTAAATGACTGGTGTAAATGTAAGGAGGTCATAAATGTTGGGGGTTCGCATTCCAAATATCTGTCCAATAGAATGTTATTTTATATGTCAATACAAACATGACATAGAGGGAATCAGCTTGCCAAAATAAGTCCAAATAATGATTCCATAAACGTACATACAGTGCCGCTGTATTTATACTGATGTTTTGCTTATTGTGCAGTAAGTCATCATCTTTTACCATCTATATTGAGCTTATTTTATTAAAGTAAATATCCTGAAATACAATAGCGGTAAGTGTGCCCCATCCATCAATGCTAAACTTACATTTCCATGGGTACTGGGTGATGCTAAAAACACGTATCTCTATTAGAATATTTATTATTGTATATGTAACGTCCGCAGTTGCAGACCGCAGACTCCTATCATCCTGCAGACATCTTCCTCCCCAGAGATGCCACATGCGGCCGTCCTGTCCTACAGTGACCAAGAGGGTGCGAGCTTGAGCTCATTCCCGGCCTTAATGGGCCAGAGCACACACATGTTTTAGATTGACTGATTGCTCCCATGATCACCCTGGACTATAAGAAGGGCCCTGCCCCTTCCTTCATTACCTGAGCTTTGTTGTATTACCCATGTTAGTCTTTGCAAATGATCCCTTACTGGTTTCCAGTTCCCAGTGTTCCCGTTCCTGCTACCTGTATCCTGTATCCCGTGCTACCTTGTTCCTGTGCCATAGAGTGTTGGAGTCGTATTGTGTCGTATACTACGCCTGCAGTATTTCACCACGCCTGGTTTCTGTCTGCTGCCAAGGTCCCATCCAAGCCTGCAATCGCTACTGTCTATATTGCCATAGGTACCCTCATTCAAACTATTGATTTTGCCATGGTATCCTATTTGGCCAGCTGCTATCCCGGTACAGCCCAGTGGGTCCACACACCCATCGTGACAGTATACAGGGAGTCTCATATATCATTAAATAAAAGAAATACCCTTAGTTTTAGTGAAATGTACAGAAGAGCTTACTATATACGTTATTTATATACAATATCATGCCCATAATTATGCTTGAATGGGGAAGGTTTGTGCCCACTATCTACAGTAGGACCTGATCTGGTGGGCTCCTAAGGAAAAATTTTAAAAAAAGGCTGTCCCCCCTGTTCAGGAGTTGGGTCCTACTTTTGAGCCACCCTAAGCTGTGATCAATCAGTGCAGTGGTTACACGCACTCCTAGGGCTGGATTATAGGGAGGGCAGATAGGGCGATTGGGGTCTCCACCACCCAATGGGCCTGAGTGGGCTTCCACCATCCCCTGTTCAAAAAACTTTTAAATAACTGAACTTTATCAATCAGTTTATTAACTTACAGTTTAATGCAGCCTGCAATTTGGCCACCTCTGTACCTGGTTTGTACAGGTACTAACCACAATAGCAGATTGGCTCCTATTAGTGTTCTTCTGCACTATGGTTGAGTGTAACATGTCAGTGATATCATATACTTCTGTGCATGGCATGCAAAAGATAATCATCTTCATTATGACATAAATAGGAGTAAGATATATTTTCGGTTTCCTTTATTTAAAAAAAAGTTGAGGAGTTTTTCAGTTAAAATGGAGAAAGGCTGCCACCCAATGTTTTTGGGCAGGGACCTCCGCTAAAGTTCATCTGGCCCTGAACACCACCGACAGTATCATCAGTCCTGGGACAGAAGTAAGGAAAAGGAGCAAGTGTCGAGTAACCCCTGCTACAAACACTGAATTGGTAAGCAGTCCTTGTGGGAGGGCTTCTTCAGCTCAGGGGCTGTTCCTCCATAGGCAACAGCAATGATTGGTCTAAGAAAGTTATGCCACTGACTTTGGGCTACATCCAATTTATAAATGTTGTTTGGTATGATTCTATATTAGGGAACTACATAAAAATAAATTAAAGGTTTAATAGGCTAATAGATATCAACAGGCTAAAAAAATGTCTAATATAATTGTCTTTAAAATTAGGTGCTTTGACGTTACCATTGCTGTGGTCATATGAAGCTGGACTACTATTGCCACATGTGAGAGTACCCTTATAAGAGCACAAAACCTCATCTCTTCTGTCTGAGGAAACAATATTAATCATTTGTAACAGTGAGAAGTCATGCCAAGTAACAGCGAGATAAGTGATATAACTATAGCAAAATGTATACCTTCCAATTATTAGAGAGCATGTCACATGATTCTACATCTAAATGGCTCACAACTCAGTAATATATATCCCAGCTTTAGGCATAGACATATGATTTTGGATATAGGGGTGGCACGGCTTTACATATTTATTTGTTTACTGCTTAATTAAAAATATTATAAAGTTTTAAATTTTTCTTACAAACAGTAAAAACATAAGAACAATGGCAAATGTCATATGAAAAAAAAACACAGAGAACAAAAACACCAAGAACAGGACGAAAAATAAATGACAATGATTGAATATTATGTTGCAGTGCTGACATCTTGTGGAGAAAATGAAAATAGCAAAAGGATTCCGCCACTTACCCAGACCAGATCCACATCACTGCACTCATTTTTAAGGTCAGTAGAGCTCATTAAAATGACAAAAATATATTATAATGCAATATATTAGCGGCATGTCTAAAGCACCTTAACTAATTGAGTACTTTTTTATTTTTTAGAACTGTGATGTACTTGGGATAAACTGCCCATAACGCTGATATTCTAGGAAAATGGGCTGGACCTACACTGGAGATATCGATCTAACCATATACTAAAAACGAATTATGTGCCTATTAACCTTCAGTTGTTTTAGATTGTCTAAGGCTGGGTTCACACTGTTCGTTTTTCTTGCGTTTTTAACATTCGTTTTTTTTTTCTTTTTCTTGGTTGATGAACTCCCATTGAGAGTCCTCAGAGTTTATCTTCCAAAACAATAAAATACATGTTAAAAGGCAACAAAAACACACAGTGTGAAACCAGCCTTACATGTCTTGGAAATTACTCCAGCTCTTTGTGGCTATTGGGCACCGCATAAGGGCGTGATTTGAGTTTCATGTGGCTGCTGCTACATTGGCCATACCCTTAATTTAGAAGATCAAAAACTACTTTACAGTAAGACACAGAACTTTTCATGTATATGCAAAGAGAAGCGTTTAAACTTCAGATTATTTAGTTATATAAAAGGGGTGTCTTGGAATATGGGCAAGCGCGTATGTATCTCAGAGGCAGACCATGTTGCTGCTATGGGACCCTGGATAGAGGAGACCCATTCCTGGTTAGTTCAATCCTCTTTGCTACCATACAGGGAAAACTGTGCAGGACTCCCCACTCCAGAGGAACTTCATGGTTAGCAAACAAGAGTTGAAGAAATGTAAAGTGGGTGAAGAGGAAAAAAAAACAACCAGACCCCTCTGTCCCGGGGACCACAATCCAGCACCACACTGCATACAAAAAAACAAACAAACTTTCTGCACTAGTTCGGCTGACAACTACTATGGTGGCCGGTACGTCTCTGGTTATCCGTTTGTTTACAGGCAGGTGTTGTCTCACTATATCACTAGGGCTAGGCGATATGTGCTGACCACTACTGGTAGCGTAAAAACCAGAGTAGATAGTGCCATACTCAGTGCCCTTTGTAGATGGTGTTCCACACTGCCCTAGTAGATATTGTCACATACTGCTCTCTGTAGATAATGATGCCACACACTGCTCCCTGTAGATAGAGCCACATACTGCTCCCTGTAGATGATGCCACAGTGCCCCCTGTAGATAATACCACAATGCCCTCTGTAGATAATGCTACGCAGCCCCCTGTAGATGCCACACCGACCCCCTGTAGATGATGCCACACAGAACCCCTGTAGATGATGGCACACGGACCCCCTGTAGATGATGCCACACACCCCCCTGTAGATGATGATGCTCAGCCCCCTATAGATGATGCCACACACAGCCCCCTGTACATGATACCACACACAGCCCCCTGTAGATAGTGCCACACACCTTCCTGTAGATAGTGCCACATACTCCCCCCCATGTAGTTACCCCCCCCCCCCCCTAGATTGAGCCATTCTGGCTCCCTCTATGAGCACTGCCGAAGCCTGGCCGGGGATTCTGCTGCAGTAGATGCCCTTGACATCACTGCCCTTATATGGACAGTGAGGTCATGGACTATTCCTGGAGCCACTGAATCCCTGGCCAAAGCGTTTCTGATGCCCTGGCAGGGAATTCCGCTCATATAGAGAGCCCTCACTGTCCATATAAGGGCAGTGACGTCAGTGGCAACTACTGCAGTGGACCCCCTGACCAGGTGTCGGCAATAACCTGGCCTTTATATGGACAGTAAAGTCATCGGCTACTTCTGGAGCCCCGGAATCCCCGGCCAAAGCATTTCTGATGCCCTGGCCGGGAATTCCGCTCATAGAGAGAGCCCTGACTTCACTGTCCATATAAGGGCAGTGACGTCAATGGCACCTCCTGCAGCGGAATCCCCGGCAGGGTGTCGGCAACGCTTTGGTCGGGGATTTCGCTCCAGGAGGAGTGAATGGCAGATCAGGAAGCAAAAAGTTTCTTTTCATAGTATTCAATTGTATCTGTGTCCTGAGGACGCAGATACAATTTAATGTAGCAGTTGCCGGGACAAGTCCCAGGACAGTAATTTGCCTGGACTGTCTCTGTAAATTCGGGACAGTCCCGGCAAATTCTGGACAGTTGGCAAGTATGCTGAATATGGGACTATGAAGCAAACGTTTAAATCACTATTACCTGGTCCTTTAACCCCTCAGCGACATTCACTGTACATGTATGGCATATGTGCGCTATCATAATATGACTTGGGTACAGCACCTGCAGACAGCTCACAGCCTATCCTCAACGTCTGGGATCGGAGAAATCTCAGATTCCGGCTATTTTAACTGCTTGGATGCCGTGTTCAAGAGTGACCCCGGCATCTGAACGGTTAGATAGGGGAAGGGGGCTCCCTCTCTCCTGATCGCTACAAAATTGTGGAGTGCCAATGAGTTGCCATGGCAGCCGGATGCGTATTGAAGGCCTCTTAATAGTAATGCACAGATAAAGGCAATATACTGCAATCCAAAAGTGTTGCAGTGTAATGCTTGAGAGATTCATAAATTGTATGGTAAACTCCCATGGGGGGACTAAAAAAATTAGTAAAAAAAAATTTTCATAACTTTTTTTAAATATACAAAAATATTAAAGTTATAAAAAACTCTTTACATTTTTCTCAAAACATAATGTAAGCAATAAAAAGAGTAAACATAATTGGTATCACCACGTCCGCCAAAATGACTATTAAAATACTATATTATTTAACCCACCGGCTAATATATTTACATTTTGTATCGTCGGAATCGTACTAACCCGAAGAATAAAGCTAATATGTCATTTTTACTGTAAAATGAACACTGCAAAAACGAAAATCCAAAAACAATGACGGAATTGAGGGACTTTTTTTCAATTCCATCCAACAAAAAATATTTGTAACATTTCCTAGTATGGTACCATTAAAAATACAACTTGTCCCGCAAAAAGACAAATCCTAATATGGCTATGTCATTGGAAAAATAAAAAATTATGGCTTTTGGTATGCGACGATGGAAAAACAAAAATGAAAAATAAAAATTGTCTGTGTGCTCAAGGGGTTATAATACTCTTTAGAATTTGGCTTTCTTGCAGCCATTGGTCCTGGGGACTCCCACAAGATGGTAGACCTTTCTTTTAGGGATTATTCAACATATATGACAGCAATAACCATTTTATGATGAAAATATCCATTGGTGTTCTAGCAAGTAATATCTGAATATTGGGGGATAAAGGTGTACATTAACTTTTCCATTACTCAGCATTAGTAGATGTGTATTAGTGCAGTAATAAATTGCATCTGTTACCTATGTTGATGGTTCTTTTTTCATTCCTCTGCATATTTTCTCTCCCCGTGTCTGCTGAGTAGTTGGGCTCTTCCTGCTGTAATGCTAGTACTGTACTAAGCACCCTGAGTCAATCCGATCACCCACCAACCCCACACCAGACCACTTCACAGAAGGACGTCTCACAGACAGAGATAAACTGCAGCTGCATCAACCTCCTCTCCCTCCTCCCCATCTACTTTTTACTGTAATACTCTAGATGGATTTTTGGGTGGTTTCAGAACATTTACAGAAAGCCTGCAGGCAGTGAAAGAAGAATAACAGGCTGCTGGAAGGGAAGGAAGATGCCACAATCCCCTATCAAGATATATTACAAAGTTTCATATATTCATGTGCTATTGGTGTACAAATCTATGCAAAAAAAAAAAAATGGTATGCTCTAAGATCAAACCCAATCTAATGGTTACCTTTACATTTGTAAATAGTGTCAAAATATTCCAATTTATTCCTCTTGGCAAATAGAATACTATTTTGCCTTTTGGAACACTTTTAGTTAACACATTTTGCTCTACGAACCCACATTTCCAAACACTGATAAACAAACTGCTTATAAGAGTTTAACTCTTAGGGCACGGCCAGACGTGGCGGAATTCCTCCGCAACTGTCCGCATCAATGCCGCACAGAATCTGCGTTGCAGATTCTGCTGCGGATCTGCACAAAATGTGCAGTAAATTGATGCGGACTAGCTGCTGCGGACTGCGGGAAAAGTACTTCCCTTCTCCCTATCAGTGCAGGATAGAGAGAAGGGACAGCACTTTCCCTAGTGAAAGTAAACGATTTTCATACTTACCGGCCGTTGTCTTGGTGACGCGTCCCTCTTTCGGCATCCAGCCCGACCTCCCTGGATGACGCGCCAGTCCATGTGACCGCTGCAGCCTGTGCTTGGCCTGTGATTGGCTGCAGCCGTCACTTAGAGTGAAACGTCATCCTGGGAGGCCGGACTGGAGACAGACGCAGGGAGTTCTCGGTAAGTATGAACTTATCTATTTTTTTACAGATACATGTATATTGAGATCGGTAGTCACTGTCCCGGGTGCAGAAACAGTTACTGCCGATCGCTTAACTCTTTCAGCACCCTGGACAGTGACTATTTACAGACGTCTCCTAGCAACGCTCCCGTCATTACGGGAGCCCCATTGACTTCCTCAGTCTGGCTGTAGACCTAGAAATACATAGGTCCAGCCAGAATGAAGAAATGTCATGGTAGTAAAACCAATACGCTCCGCAGCACACATAAGATCTGCGGACTTCATTGCGGAATTTTGACTCTCCATTGAAGTCAATGGAGAAATTCCGCCATGAGTCCGCCACTGCTCCGCAACAGACAGAGCATGCTGCGGACACCAAATTCCGCTACGCAGCCTATGCTCCGCAGCGGAATTTTACGCCTAGTCTAAACGAACACTGCTAAATTAAAGTGTAAGTCAATGGACAAACGGCACCGCTGCAGATTAACGCTGCGGAGTGTCCGCAGCGGAATTTCAGTGAAATTCCGCCACGTGTGAACCCGCCCTTAGGATATGTTCACAAGGCCTATTTTCAGATGTTTTTTCGGGCCGTAAACGCCTCGAAAAATGGCTGAATGTACGGGGACTGAATGCCTCCAAACATCTCCTCATTAATTTCAATGGGAAAACGGCGTTCCCTTCCCACGGGGCATTTTTTACCCGGCCCTTTTTCGAGCCGTTTTTCATTGGGTCAATAGAAAAACAGCTCCAAAAACGGGCGTAAAAAACGCATCAAAAAAAGCTTGATGCGTAAAAAACGGCTGAAAATCAGAGGCTGTTTTCCCTTGAAAACAGCTCTGTATTTTACAGCCATTTTTTGTTAAGCATGTGAACATACCCTCACTGGTATTAGATGCCTTTTTTCATGTTGTGTTTCCATTATATTGTCCATCCCCTGTGTATATACTGCCTTCCTTGGCACCCATAGATATCTACTGTATTCTCTACTGCATTATCTTGATAATATCGGCAGATATTAATTGGGAGTTAAAGGGGTTTTCCCATCAGGGACATTTATGACATATCCGCTGTATATGTCATAAATGGCAGATAGATGTGGGTCCCACCTCTGGGACCCGCATCTATCTCTAGAACGGGCCCCCCTAAACCTTATTCTACCTTTTTATGCTCCGGCTGCCTCCTGGCCACTTCCTGACTATATGGTCGGGAGTTATGAAAACAGCGTAGCATGCGAGCTGAGCTGTTTCTGTAACCACCATTCAGTTCTATGGGACTTACGGAAACATCGTAGCTCAGCTGATTAAATGTAGCCGTATGAGGGTTTTTTTTTTTCAGGATGAGTCATATTTTTAATAGATCCATAATGGGCTACATATAAATTATTGTAACTTTTAGTATTTTTCGGGAGAATAGAAAAAAACCATGTGTTAACTTTATTATACAGGTCATTAGAATTGTGGTCATATCATTTCCTTGTATTATTATACATTTTTTAACACGTTTGCAATATATAAAAATGTTTTTATTTCTCTTTTACTGTTAACGCTTTTTTTTTTAATAAACTTTATTCAATCTCTTTTTTTAGTCCCACCAGGGAACTTCACAATGCAATCCCCTCTATAATGCTTTGGTATAAATAGTATTCAGTATACCAAAGCATTATTGTCTGTCAGTAAGACACTGACTGGCATTTTGTAAGGCCGGGCCTGGTAGGCATACAGCCATGGCAGGCCTTTGGGCCTCTGTTAGGCCTCCGGGCTGCAATGGCAACCTGTCGGTGCCCTGCAATTTTGACTGTATATTACCGACAGCACCCTGCTGCTCCTCTGCCCATATCATCATGTAATCAGCAGTGGTCATATTTAGGCACTACTTAAAGCTATTAATCAGTTACTTTTATTTGGACACAGTATGGTGCTGTTATGTAGACAGTGTATGATAGTATTATGTTAGTATTAAGGTGGCCCTACACACGGAGTAAATGTCAGCAGTTGCTTATTTTCCCCAAAATCCTGGAATCCAACATGCAAGATCCCTCTTTCCCCCCAGCATCTGCCGGGAGGGCACATACACATTAGATTGGCGGCCGATCACAACTAAATCAGCAGGTTAGGTTACAGTTTGTCTAATGTGTATAGACACCGTTACTGAATGATGGTAGATGATTAAAGATGAGCTGTACGTGAGTTCACCAATTCATCTACCGGTGACATTTGCTTATTATTTATTGCTTATTAGGGACTGTAATTCAGCCTTTTAAGTGGAGGAAAAAAAGGGATCTATCTTTACTTCAATATTGCCGAATACAGTTTTAAAATGTTAAATTTAATGATTAGCAAATCTGCAAATTGTGCCTAATGTCTAGTGGTAATGTATTAAATACTGTATGATATAGGCACTGTATTGTACTATTATTTAGGCAGTAATATGGCAGTATTGCTCCCACTTTTTAATAAATTGGGGACCACACATGTTATCTCCAGGTACCTCCAGAGTCCTTGCATTGGCACTGTAAATAATAGAAACTACCCTGCAGATGAAAAGAATAACTATTGATGCCAGTTAAGAATGTACTGGTACCCGCACTACCGCTACTGTGTTGGTTAGTAGGTTGGAAAGATGGCAGTTGTCCAAAGTAGGCATTCTCTTATAGAGAAAACACACCTAGGAGGGAGACTTATTTCTAGCACTATCCATTTACTATTCTTTTGACTCTGTGAGCATCAGAACATCAAAGGAAGAATGAATCAAACTTAATGTATATATTTTGTTACCTAACTGCGGTCCTATCATTCTCTAAATGGGTAATGGTTCATGCTGTATGTTGATGTGAAGTGATTATGTTAGCGGGAAGCTGGACAGAAGTAACAGGATGATAAATTGGTGACGTAAGGTGAAATGATGATATGCTAAGGAGAGTGAAGAATGAAAGAAGATGTAGATATGAGTGGAAATAACTGTAAATAAAGCATTCTGCCCATTGTATGAACATCTGATACAGCAGTGCAGTAACCGGCAACGTTCTTCTCATCAATCTCCTGCTCAATGGAGATGAGAAAAACCTGAACCGATTCGAAAATTTAAGGAGAAGGCAAAGACTTTTTCTTTAATGTGTTTGTAATTGCTTTAAACCCACAGGTGTGGAACTGAGAAATTCAGAAGCTTCATAATTTTATTACTGAGTAGACTATTATTGGACGTCAATTCCAAACCAGAGACTGATCAGCTTGTGAATATATATTTAAAAAAAAAAAGACAGGACTTGTGCTCTTTCTTCACTTTAACTAAAACTACTTAAAGGGATGGTCTCATGAAGACCAGCCCTTCTCTGAAGACCATGGGATGGCGATTAGCTGTTATCACTGGGGGGGGGGGGCAAATGGTTTGGTTATGTAGGGTAGATACAACATCACATGCTGGTCATTCAAAAGAATGGTCGACCATGTAATACATGGATAAGGATGGTTCTTACTTAGTATCTCTCTACTCTGACTCATGGGGGGTGGTGAGCGGGGGACCACCCGCTCTAATGTCTACATGTCTTTGTGAGGCAACACTTTTAAAAAAAATTTAAGTTGACAAAAAAAAAACATGTTTGCAAGTTGTGTATCGCAAGTAGTGTATTGTGTAGGGAAAATAGGAGGAATCCTCCAGCTCACCTTGATGCAGATTCACACTGCTTGTAGCGCTCGGGTCCTCGTGTCGGCACACGCCATCGACACAGAAGGGAAAAACAGAAGGTGGATTCAGCGCTGAGACAGAAGTAATGGTTAAAAAGGAAACTTCTTCCAAGTTTTATTCCATGATTTTGTTTAAAATCGACAGAAAATGTTCCAGGTACAAAAAGGTGGTTGGGGATATAGGCGGTGCCTACGCGTTTCAGACGGCAACTGCATCCTTACTCATGGCTTATTCTGTATTGTATAATTAAAGGGCTTGTCCAGGATAAGAATAAAGCATGTGGGTTTTTTTTATTAGAAATGGCGCCACATCTGTCCATGGGCAGAGTCTGGTATTGCTGTTCACCCTTATTCAATTGAATGAGGGATGAGCTTCGAGAACAAGCACTGCCTATAGACAGACATGGCACTATTTAATTTTTTTTGTTTAAAAAAAGAAAGTAACTGAAACCCAATAATATTTTCTACTTTGTTCCATTTTCTGACCAAGTACCTTCACTACAACTCAAAGTACGCGTAAAATAAAAGCAAGGAGTCCAGGGGGAGTCCTGGAATCATTAGTGCCATGCATGAGCCTGTGAACTTTATTTTCTTATCTCTGTGGCCACCAAGGTTTGAAGGAGTCAGGACGCTCTGCTGGCTTTGAAGGTTGAATAGAACTCTGTGGATTTGTTTTACATGTAATGTATAGCACCAAACTTCAGCTTCTATATAATGCAGAATGCTGCTGTATATCAGTAATAAGTTATGTACAACCTGAGGGCTTAAAATATATATAAATCCCAGTGGTACCTGCAGCTGATCTCTAAAGCTCTGCTCTGCCACTTCTAGATTACAGGTAGGGGAGACTGAAGGGAACTGTCCGTAATATCCACCTGATAGATCACAGAGTTGGCATTTGCTAATAGTAAGGCCCCATGCACACGACAGCAAAAAACCTCCGTTTTTGCGGACCGCAATTGCGGTCCGCAAAAACGGAGCCATTCACTTTCATTGAACACTGACACCTTTCCGTAGCACTACGGAAGGGTGTCAGTGGCGTGGAAATGTTCCGGGAATTATGGAACATGTCCGTTCTTTCGCATTTTGCGGGCCATGCTCCCATACTTTGTATGGGAGCACGGCCCGAAAATGCGGCTGTCAGTCAGCGGCCGGCCGTGCTCGCAATCGCGGGCCGTGATTGCGGGCACGGTCGTGTGCATGGGGCCTAATACATAGAAAACTGTCACTATTTACAAGTCACTGCGTGAGATGATAGCTGTCAGCTAGATGTTCCTAAGGGTATGTTCACACGGCAGCCTCCGTTACGGCTGAAATTACGGAGCTGTTTTCAGGAGAAAACAGCTCCGGAATTTCAGACGTAATGGCAAGTGCAGGCGCTTTTCATTGCGTCCATTACGGACGTAATTGGAGCTGTTTTTCCATGGTGTCAATGGAAAACAGCTCCAATTACGTCTGAAGAAGTGACAGGCACTTCTTTGAAGCGCCGTCTTTTGACAGTGGCGCGTAAAAAAAATGACCATCGGCACCGACGCTTTGGAGCCGTATTTTCGGACGTAATTCATCCGTAAATAGGGTGTGTGAACCCAGACTAACAGTTACCGTAGTCTTCTCTATGAGTAACACGTAAGAAACTTAATTGAAGGCTGTGTACTGCCGAAAAGGTTTTACCATACTACATCACATTACAGGACACCATACAATAGCGTAACATAGCGCTGACTTTATTTACTAGACTCCAAAATAGATTGTTCTACGATTACTGGAACAATGAATGATAAAATTTAGATAATATGGTATCCAAAATGGACTTAGTATAACCAATGGAACAATGGTGGAACTTGTAGAAGTTAATCCATATACAGTATCGATTAATTATTTCTATGCTTAGAATGCATTGTAGGACACTGTTTTACTATTTGATGATATCATTACTCAACAAATATAAGAAAGGATCTTGTTTTAAAGTATTTTTTTTTACTTCAAAATAAACCTTATTTAATGTCTTAGAAGAAGTGTTTACATCCAAATAGTAAGTGGATGAAGAGATATATCCAAATCACTAGATGTGTTCTTAAAACCAACTGGCTAACAACTAAGCCGGCCGGACGTATTAATGTGAAGTACCAGATACTGAAGTCAAAGGATGAGAGAGACCCATGGGACTTAGTGAAATGCTGCTTGTGAGTGGGGTGAGTGGAGAGAGAGTGTAGTACTGTATGTTTAATTTTGGTGGGTAAGTACATTCAAGTAGGATCGGTATAGGACATGCCAAACATGGGGGGGGGGTATCCAACATTTTCTTAGAAAATCTGCATTTAGGTAGAAAACTGGTGAATAGTAAAAGGCGTATCTATAAATTATTAGAAGACATACAACTTTAGTACATAGACTAATAGTCTATAACAACAGGATAATATTTTATATTCTGAGAATGTTGACTGTCAGACAAAGATGTTTAGTCTATATAAAGATTGGCCTTGGATGTAGGATGTGTTTAGATCAATAAAAACGTCCTTCCAAGTGAATGGGTGAAACATCTTATGCATAAAAATCTAGCAAGTGAAGTCACAGCTCAGTCTACATTGTTCCCGTTACCTGGGACGTTGCGATATCACTTTGCAGGAGAGGTGATTAATTAGAGGCGAGGATGAGTGCCGGAGCATGTGCTGCTCTCCACATCTGTCTAGTGGCAGCAGGGAACTCCAACTGAGTGTCAGTGCTTACCCCCTAATAGTAATAGTTTCTGACATCTATACCAGCTGCTTGGAGACAGTCAGGCTCAGACACTCAAAAACTGTGTCCATAGTAGCACACGGAGGTACTATATGTACACACACATGGGTTTGCGCATACTGTTAACCAATTAAGTCACAATAAAAGCTATTTAATAACCCAACCCTAATAAAATGTGTCTTCTCTTTACTGTTAATTTACCTTTAGAAATAATGTTTTAATTGGATTAAAATAGATGTATACAAATATATGTTGAAACTTTTTGTAGCCTTTTTGATACAGAACAATATGATCATATTTAGAAATTCAGTTCTACATATCTTCACGAACCACAACCATTTCATAAACTTTAAAGGGGATTCCCTTACACATTTGTGGTATATAAACAGAATTTCGATATATGTGTAATAGGTGCCAGTCTCATCTCTGGGACCCTCACCTATCAAGAGAGAGTGGGTGGGTACCGTGAAGACTGTTTGCCGATTCTGTGCTGTGTTATCCATTAAAGGGATCACAGAAGTAGCATGCACCTGTGGGAAGCATGTATGCCACATGTGTCTAGTGAGTAGTGCATGATGGGGGACCACACTCACATTTTGCACAGGGGCCATCTGCTGTCACTGTCATACCCTGTGTAAAGCCCCATGTACCCGGCCATGCCCATAATCACGGCCCACGATTTCGGGCATAGCCCGTAAAATGCAAAAGAACGGACATGTTCCATAATTTTCGGAACATTTCTACAGCATGGACACCCATCCATAGCGATACGGAAAGGTGTCCGCGGCCAATAGAACTGAATGGGTCCGTAATTGCGGACCATATTACGATCCGCAATTACGGATAATTTTTACGGCCGTGTGAATGGGGCCTAAGATGGAAATATCCCCTTTAATAAAGCCCCATTTCTCCATGACCAGTGTGTCCCGCCACAGGAGGCAATGCACAGCCCATATTGGTATGGAACACTGTGCAATTTAATTGTGTGCAATGGGCTTTAATAAATGGACCTTTGATTTGCATTGAATTGCGGAATACTTTTCCTAATTCTATGTGATTATAAGTACTATAACTGTGGAATCTCATCTTCTCTTCTTATATGCACAACTAGGACTAAGAGCCATTGAGTTGCATGGGAAAAAAGCCAAGCTGGCCTGGAATCCACAGAGGCCGCCAAACAGCAGGGCATTAATAACCTAATTATTAGTTTGGAAATACCTGAGCAGCAGTCCATGTGCTGAGTGTGCTCAGTAGGCACTTTCCTGGGCCAAGAAATATAGGAGAATCGGATGCTTTACACCTTAGTTCTAATTAGCTCCCTGCAGGGCTCCAGAGACAACAGATGAGGAATGACCAGCTTGAAGAAAACATTCCTACCAGCTTTTCTAAAGCCTCATGTGCTTGGGAATGCTGGGCTAGGACCAAGAGCAGCTGTAGGAGCCAGAACTACGTCTTGGATGTACTGCACTTAGTGCATGGCTGACAGAGCAGAAAGCATCCAGACTTAAGTTGTCTCTTTGTAGACCACCACGCTGCACGCAATGATATCACATATGATTCTTAACAAGCCTTTTCCGCCAACCTTTTTTTCCCCAATATGTATTAAAGCATCATAAAAGTATTCTGGAGGACATGAGAATTTGTCTTCTGATCCAGATCATAAATTCATCTAAAATTGTACTCAATTGAAATATAATTAGCATAAAGAAGAAGTTGTATTTGAGTTGAATTAGATATTAGGAAAGTTATACAAATTCTTAAACTAATGGAAGGCAATTAAAGGTGCTGTCCCACCAGGACAATCCCTGTCCATATGCCCCATTAGGAAATATGGGCGTCATATTGGTGGGGTCCCCTGGTCGGGATCCACCTCTATGAGCCAGACTGAAGAGCCGCTAGCAAGCAGCAATTCTCACACTGGTAAGTTTGCGATACCCCTGTATTACATGGACAACCATTCAGTGGACGATGCAGCGTAGCTGAACAGCAGCAGAAAATTTCACGCTATAAAAATAAATATCACCTTTATAAATATTTATCTGAGTTTTCCTTCTATGTCAGTTTAAGGAAAATTCTATCAAGCTGTTTCTTATATCTGTTTAATGGAAAGCTGGATGACAACCAATATGCATCAAATCCGCGTAGTTATGCAGTGTTACCCATAGCTATACACTAAATATATTTTTTTTTATGACTTGACAGAAGAGGATTCAAAGCAAGTGCTTCTTTGATTATTGATAAGCGAAAGTGATGCTCATATACATTAAACCATTAAAAAAAAAAGAGAGGTGACCAGAGTAGTCGACCGCGGTATTGATTCCATCAAAACGACGGAACCCTTACACTGAGACAAACGGAAACCATTGACACCGGATCCGTCACTATTGAAATCAATGGTGATGGAAATGGAAACCTATGGTTTCCGTTTGTGTCTGTCATGGCTCCGTTCTGACGGAAAGCTCAGACGGAACGTTGGAACGGAGCCCAAGCGCAGATGTGAAGAAAACTTTACTGCTATGTGATATGTACCATATAAATGTTTGTAAATCTATTTGTACAGATATATATCCAGTTGTAAATTTAGATGTTATTATAATTTTTTCTGACCCTCTGTGTTAGATACACACAGGACCGACTCTCAGCCGAGCCGTCAGTTCAGCTGGACTGATGAAATACGCTCATAGTGAACAATACAGCTTCTATGCATAGAGGATACATAGTAGCTGTATCGGAAAAAAAACCACAAACATTTTTTTAATAAAAGTAAATTCTAAAAATGTTTGTAAGCACCTAAAACATGTATAAAATTTAAAAAGAGGCCTACAAAAATCTACATAGCCTTTAAATCCATATCCCTGGCACACCTTTTTATTAAGATTTTTTTAAGTGAGGCCTGGCAGAAATAAGGACTCTTTGGAGCCTGTCTGTATGTGTTCTTTTTTTGCTAGAACTCAAATCATGGGACGCGAGCCGCTGCTTCATGTCATAATAAATGTTCGGCTATCCACATACAGTATAAGTCACTTTACATATTAAGAAGTCCATGCACTGATACACCCATTACAAGGGTGGGCAGGTGCAATTTGCTCTGAGGACCAGAGATTAGAACCCCTAACCTCTACTTTTAAGAGTCTGGTATACGAGTGCTTCCTACTTACAGCCTGACTCCTTGTCAGACTTAGGTTGGGTGGTGCCCTGTGCTATATTTTGCCTTGTTAGAATATAACCAATGGCCAAATTTCCAGTAATGGAGCTTTATTTCTTCCATATAAAACAATGCAGGCTGAAATACTGAAATATATTATCCATATTTAGCCTTTATACGAATATAGTTGTACACATATAATTTTGTAATTTGGGTCTATTTAGTTTTCTGGTATGACATCGTATGAAAAAACCCCAAAGATGTCTCATGTAAAATTGAGATTTATTATAGATTTCAAATACAACGTGACACCCTTACATATAATCATCGTCCCTATAAGGGTGAATAACAAAGTTCAGTCTTTTTTCTTTGTCTGTAAACACTATTGAACTGCAGTTCGTACAATAATTAAAATTTCTCAGTGGGACCGAGTGAGGAGACTGCTTGTCACATCGAGTTAAAGAAATCCTCAGCTCATCTCTGCGAAGGGACAGTGCCACCCGTGGTCATGTCATCTGTTCCTGAGTTGTCCCGACAACTGGGCCAGCAAATCAAGAGAGATAAGGCAACTTCTGTTATCAAGAAATTCTTGCATCTGGGATCAAATTATAATCAATGCAATTTCATGATAGACTTGTGAAGGCATTTATATATGACTTAAAGGGGTTGACCAGTCTTAAGAAAAAAAAAGTGTAATCACAAAATAATAAAAAGTTGTGAAGATTTCTAATATACGGGGTCTACAAGGACAGTTACGCATAAAAGACATGCACAGATACCAATAAATGTTCTATCATAGAGCTCTGTAACAGCCTTCGCCAGGCTGACTATTGACCAGAACAGCACAGGACGCTGCACTATTCTGATCACTAAAACGATGGACAGCCTGATGGATCCAATTATAAGTCAATGTAATCTCACAAATTTGTTGGAATCCACCCTGCGACGGATCCATCATATCCATCACGGCTCGCTTAATGAACAGCCTGGCCGATGCCACTGATGCCATTTTGAACAAAGCCTAATACCTACATATACTGTTCACATTAACCCCTTGCCGACATAAGACATACATGTATGTTATAGTTAAGTCAGGGGAGTATGGAGCGGGCTCACGAGCTGACACGCTTCATAAACTGCATTTTTTTTAGCTGTGTATTACAGCTGACACCTCGCATCAATGGCCAGATCGGACACGAAGTGCCGATGAGTTCTCATTGCAGCCAGAGTCCTAATAAACACCCCCAGGTCTATCATGTTGGTCCTTCTCTTAAGCCCTGCCAGGGCTTACTTGTAGGACGTAAAATGCACAATAAACTGCAGTACATGACCTTGCCCTCCAAAAAAATGGAATAAAAAGTGATCAAAAAGACGTATGTACCCCAAGATGGTACCTATAAAAACAACAGCTTGCCCCGCAAAACATAAACCCTCACACAGCTCCATCGACAGAAAAATAAAAAAGTTATGGTTGTCAGAGTATGGTGACACAAAACTATTTTTTTAAGAAATAGTTTTTATTTTGTAAAACTCATAAAACATTAAAACAAAAACTATATAAATTTGGTATAGCCGTAATGGCAATTTTACCGCATGGTGAATGCCAGATAAACAAAACCCAAAAAGCAATGGACGAATTGGGTGGTTTTTCCATTCCACCCCACAAAATAATTTTCAAACGTTTGGCAGTACATTATATGGTACAATAAATGGTGCCATTAAAAACTACAGCTCATCACGCAAAAAAAAGCCATCACACGGCTATGTTGACAGAAAAATAAAACCAGTTTTGGCTCTTCGAAGGCAGCTAGGAAAATACAAAAATGAAAAAAAAGGAAAATGGCTGCATCAGGAAGGGGTTACTGATATAGCTAGAGACAAAGAGAGCCACTATATACTGTACACACTATGATTCTGCCATGTACATAATGTCACCATATACTGTGCCTGAAAATTATTTTATCATATACTGTATACATAGAAGAATGTAATGTATACATTCAAATACATACACACACACACATATATATATATTCATATACACATATATGAATCCATACACACACACACACACACACACACACACACATACATACACACAAATCACACATAAACATATATATATATATATATATATATATATATATATATACTATACATACACATACATACAGTATATACCCAAACAAATATACATCAACAGCATATGTACCTATGCAGCACACATGGACACTTATCACACTTCAATAGAAACTAGTACTAGCTTTTAACAAACTTTGCACACATGAATATACCCTTAGACCACTTTCGCGCAGCAATATCTTGCATCAGTATTTGGAAGCCAAAACCAGAAGTAAGACCAAAACACAGAAGAGGTGCAAATCTTTCCATTACACTCTCTGGTTATGTTCACACAGGGCGGATATGCGTAAAGGTACACAGACTATCCACCCAAATTGTGGTGCAGTTTTTCGGCCGGAATGTCCGCTGCGGAAAACTGCACGTTAAAAAAAACCAGATACTTACTCTCAGATGTCCTGCAGGCTGCTTCCTGGGGTGACATTTTATTCCATGTGACCGCTGCAGCCTGTGATTGCAGTTTGTGTTGTTTTGTTTTCCGCTGCGTGAAACTCACTGCATGTCCTATATTGGTGCGTTTTCACGCACCTAGGCGTCCATTGAAGTCAAATGGCACGTGAAAACCACGCACTGCACACGGATACTCATCCGTCTGCGGTGCATGATTGTCACATCAATTCGATTGAAAATAAAAAAAATGTAAAAAAAGATGTGCTTTTCGATTGCGTGAATAACGCATGCCACTCGCAAAGCTCACTGATGCATAACGCAACACACACAGACCAGATTCACGCGTGTTTTTCACGCGCGTGAATCTGGTACGTTCGTGTGAATGAGGCCTTACAAATACTGATGCCACTGATGTGAAAGTGGCTTAAAACTGATTTACTGGAAACAATGCTGTCATAGAAATCAATAGCAGAAAGTTTCCAATAGTGTTTTAGGAATTTACAAGTTGGTGAAAAATGGCGCAAATTTCTCCAATTTATGAAAATTATTCACATGACTTAATATATTTGGCACAACTCGCTAGGCAAGTCAGAAATATTACTCTCCCTTTCTCCAGCTCATGGCTGATGGACACATTCAGATATTTTGAGCCAAGAAATGGAGCACAATTTTTTTATTTCTAATTTCGGACTTACTTTTATCACCACTTTATCTTGACACTTTTCAGAGCTATTTAACGGTACCCAAAACAAAAATTAGACATTTTATTCACGCTATCCACTCCAATTTTTTGTGTAAATTGCAATAGAATTTTTGCTTATTTTGGTTAGTAAATCAGCCCCAGTGACTGAAACGTAAGTGCACGAAATTCCGGTTTCATTGCAGCATTCCAGTAAAGTGGTATGTTTCTATCTGTAAATAGATTGTGCTGCATGTGACTTGGAAGCCACAGCCCTTTTTTTCCAACCCTTTAAAAATGTCAGAAAAAGTAGTGCAAACCTTGATAAAATATGACGCAACTGACGTAAAGCAAGAAACAAGATGACAAGAAAACGGTGCAATTGCATTGATTATTATGTCTCAATAGGTTAGCTATATATAATGCCTATTACATGACAATGATCCCATCTCCCTGGTTTTCGTAGAGACTACTGAAAGATTCATCTTTCATCTTATTTCTTGTGAACTTAACAGGGTGTTACATGGCTGAGTAGTATCACATTGTTGCGGCACGAAGGCGTTGCCACTTGAAACCAAGAAGCCGAAAGGATTCACCTGCAAATAGCAACACAATGGCGGATTGTTCTGAACAGGACCCATCTCAGCTAGAGCGATAGAGCAGCCATGAGGTCAGCCGGCCACATGTCTGTCATCCTGAGCCTATAAAGAGGGGTTGGGACTGGACCGAGACCAAATGAAAGAATCTGTTTGTTCCAGTCGCTATCTCTCATCTCTCTGATGTCATGGACATTGCCTCAGCAACTCACTTCAAAGGGTCCATCCTGTGTATTTCTTTTAATTGAGAATAATAACAGAGCATTTGCTGCCTTCACCAGATATGTTATTTGCACACAATATATGAAGTGTCTTCTGCTCCATGCGCTCATTTAACCAATTGATCTGCCTTTCTTGTTTCTGGTGTTAGCTTATCCTAGGATTCCCTATATATTTGCATGTTTCTTACTGTATAAGTGACAGGTCAAGAAGTACCAAAAAATGGAACCCCTTTAAAGATTATATTACTTCGGTGCATAAATAGCAATCCCATAATATAAATACTGTCGTCTATTACAATCCAATAATAACCTACAGGTCATTGGGGAATTTGAAGACCTGTCAGCAAGATAAAGGCTTCAATTTATGGAAGGTCAGACAAAGGCTAAGATTCTATAAACTGTAAAGATTAAAGGGGTTTTCCTATAATAAATATTTATCACCTATTGACAGGATAGGTGATAAATATATGATTGGTGGGGGTCTGACCGCTGGGAACCCCACCGATCCCGAGAACCTGCTTACCTTGTTGTGCCTGTGCGCCCTATATGAATGGAGCAGTACTTCTCATTCTCGGCCACTGCTCCATTCACTTTTTATGGGGCTGCCGCACGGCTATCTCCGACAGCCCCATAGAAAATTGTCATGTACACAAACCCTGTTCACATAACTCACATATAACAGACCTGTGGGCACTCTGTGTGCCACTGTATGATGTCTCCATGAGGCACTCTATTCTTGTATCCTCTTCTAGATGCAATACTTTAAAGGGAATGTGTCGCTAGAACATTTTTTTTTTTTTTAGTTAAACAGTTATTATATACATGATTAGACATTGTTCTAATTTTTTTAATTTTTTAGATTCTAATTTATAACATTTCTCTGTGCTGGTCACTAGAGGGAGCAATTCCCAAAATGGCATGTGGTAAAGCAACCACATTGATTTATGCTGCAAAATTTGAGAAGACACACTCGCTCTAGCGTCCTCAAACAATCCCCCCTGGCTAGTGCCAGGAGAAAGGATGTTCAAACCTCATACACTGTGTGCCGCCATTTTTTGAGCGAATACACAGTGTAGTAGGCTTACATACAGTGGTAATCACACACTGAAACACGAACATACACAAACATAACTTACCTGCTCCTGCCGCCGCCGCTACCTCCGGTCCGTCCGCTCCTAGTGCTTGCTTCTAATCACATGTCCAGAAGCCGCGACCGGAAGTAGTCATCTTACTGTCCGGCCGCGGCTTCCGGTCCACAAGAAAATGGCGCCGGATGTCGCTCGGCCGAAGACCTTCCATTTGGACTGTGTGGGAGCGGCGCATGCGCCGTTCCCACACAGACGGCGTACACCATAGTGAATGGAACGGCTCCCGTTCGCATTCTCTATGGGGATGTATGTGCCGTATTCCATCTCTGTATGTGTCGTTAATCGACACATACAGAGATGAAAAAAAAAATGGCAGCCCACATAGTGAAGAAAAAGTTAGAAAAAAAAAAAAGTAAAACACAAACACACAAATAAATTACATTTATTTTAATAAAACACTAAAAGCAAATTGATATAAAAAAAAATTTTGCGACACCTTTCCTTTAAGGGATATAATACCCCCTAATACTGCATGCCATGGAACAGCACACAATTTATTTTCTTACTGATTATCAAAAAATGTATGAGTAAAAAAAAAAAAACCTCTGTGCTCCTCTGTATATAATCTGGGGCACACAGAAAGACTATGGGCGCTGTATTACGGATCTGTACCACACACATCCTTAATATATCCCTGTGCAAAGGGCCTATGCAAGAGATGGAGCAATGGTATTCCGGGGTAGATGCAGGATAGGATCACTGCTGCTCCTCTGTTTTCACTGTAATGCAATTAGAGATTTCTGTAATGTGAAGGATTAGGGATTTGAAGAAAGATTTGTGAAAAATCAAAAGACCAATGGTGTTTTGCATCCTTTGTAAAGTCATGGGAAAAATATTAACTTTGGCGGTAAAATTTTTGACTTTTGTACCATTTCCGCTGGTCTCGCCACATTTGAAAAAAACGAAATGGGTAGAGCTTGGCTTCAACTTTCTGGCGCACGGAGGTGCAGAAATGCGCCTAATTTATTAAGACGTGTGCACCTCTTAATAATTTAGGTACATCATACTCCAGCCAACTTTATATTAATACTGGCATATGAAAGGCAAGTCTTAATAAATCTTCCCCATGGTTCTTCAGGCTATGCCTCAGACTCTGCTTTAGGTCTCCGTGTTGTATGGATCCATAATATGGCAACCATAGATTTCTCTGAGGCAATAAGATACCTCCAATTTTATACTGAGGCACATGGAGGTTTCGCCTCACAGATTCATGGGATGTTCTATTGGTCCGTAATGCAGAACTGTAGGAATTCCATAGGGAGTTTTTTTCCTGTTGGATTCTCTAAAAAAATCTATCGAATGCCGAATGTCGTATCCACAAACGAATTCTCCGCCCGAAGCATTGCTTTTAGGGTAGAATATTTTCTGACGGTGCCTGTACAGCAGCACGCAGCATGAGCCCTAGTGTGGGATTATCGCTATTGTAAATGTATGTAAATGTAATGCTGTGACAGCACGTTCTTCTACATACAGCCATGTAAAAGCCTAGACACCATTGCATGAAATCTCAAGGTATACACAAAGCCATGTCCCTGGAAATGTCACCTATTGTTGGCACAGTAATATTCTCTCCGAACATCCATTCAGCCTCTGTGTGTCTACATTGATAGGTAATCGCAGGTCTGATCTGAGGTGCAATTATGTCTGTTATCATCGGAATGAGGCAGAGGGTAAAATAGATTTACAGACTATTGCTGAACTGTGCATGAACTCAATGCCTGACAAACCATGGTGCCGCTACACCGAGGTCACCTGCGCTTTAAATTCACTTTAACCCTTGTGCTGCTGCAAGTTCAATTAGCAAATGAAGAACAATCTGCACAAAAAAAAATGTTTTTCTATGGGAGCATTTCATGGTCCATTACATAAAATGTCTTCTTTATTTAATGTTTAGGAATAAACCAAAAACAGATACTTTAAAATGAAAATGTTTCCGCTAAGGCTTCTTTAACACTAGCATTACTATAGTTTACCTTTCTTCCGTCAGAGGAAGAGAAGACCGATACATTCAACGGAACACAACGGTTCCGTTAGAATTACCAGTGATTTCAATGGTAATTCTTTTGTATCAGTTGCTTTCCGTTTGCCTACGTTCGCTAGGTTTCAGTTTTTTTGAACGGAAACAAAAGTTCAAAAAATCGATCCTCTCGTCTTCTGACGGAAGAGAGGTAAACATAGTAATGGTAGTGTGAACTTAGCCTTACTGCAGCAAAACTGCTATACAACCACATGTACATACATTTGTAACAATTTTTGGCGTTTCTGTTAATGGTGTGGTTTTGTGCTTCACCACAGTTCAAAATCTGGACTTGACCTAACTAATTGATTTAATTAAATCATAGTATTGATTGTATTTATTCTTGATGGTTATGATTGAATATGATTAAATAATCAAGTCATCCAATATAGACAGCAGTTCTCAAATACTTAAAGAGGCTCTTTCACCACATTATAAGTGGCCTATGTTGTACATGATATGATCGGCGCTGTAATGTAGATTACAGCAGTGTTTTTTATTTAGAAAAACGATCATTTTTGACGGTTATGACCTATATTAGTTTTATGCTAATGAGTTTCTTAATGGACAACTAGGCGTGTTTTACTTTTTGGCCAAGTGGGCGTTGTACAGAGGAGTGTATGACGCTGACCAATCAGTCACCAATCAGCCTCATACACTTCTCTCCATTCATTTACACTGCAGATAGCGATATAGCAATATCGTTATATGCAGCCACATACACACACACTAACGTTACTGCAGTGTCGTCCTGACAGTGAAAATACATTACCTCCAGCCAGGACCTGATGTCTATTCATAATCCTGACACTTCGCTAACACAATCCCGACACTACAGCAGAGCAAGCGTTATCTCGTTTTAAATGACAGTTTACAGTGTAATCTCGCGAGATTACGCTTGCTGTGCTGTAGTGTCGGGATTGTGTTAGCGAAGTGTCAGGATTGTGAATAGACATCACATCCTGGCTGGAGGTAATGTATATTCATTGTCAGGACACTGCAGTAACGTTAGTGTTTGTGTATGTCAAAAATAGATATTGGGATGCACTCCTCAATCAATTGGCGTGGTGCTAGTAAGGTAGGGACGAAAATCCCACAATATTGGAAATATATAACCCCAGCACACACAGAGGTACGCAAAAGATCCAGATGCAAACAAATTTAAGTTTTATTGCAACAAAAGATGGTACAGTTGAGGTGGAAAGCGACTTGGTAAAGACGTTTCGGCCGAACCTCGGCCTTTGTCACGGTCGCTGTAAGACGATATCACTGGTATGGGTTGTCCGCCGGATATTCCCTGTGTGTCTGTGCTATGTGAGTTGCGTCTGTGTTTATACCAGACCAACCGGAACTGACGTCAGTTCCGGTTGGTCTGGTATAAACACAGACGCAACTCACATAGCACAGACACACAGGGAATATCCGGCGGACAACCCATACCAGTGATATCGTCTTACAGCGACCGTGACAAAGGCCGAGGTTCGGCCGAAACGTCTTTACCAAGTCGCTTTCCACCTCAACTTTACCATCTTTTGTTGCAATAAAACTTAAATTTGTTTGCATCTGGATCTTTTGCGTACCTCTGTGTGTGCTGGGGTTATATATTTCCAGTGTTTGTGTATGTGGCTGCACATAACGATATAGCTATATCGCTATCTGCAGTGTAAATGAATGGAGAGAAGTGTATGACGCTGATTGGTCAGCGTCATACACTCCTCTGTACAACGCCCACTTGGCCAAAAAGTAAAACATGCCCAGTTGTCTATTAAGAAACTCATTAGCATAAAGCTAAAATAGGTCATAACTCCGTCAAAATTTATAATTTTTCTAAATAAAAAACACTGCTGTAATCTACATTACAGCGCCGATCACATCATGTACAATATAGGTCACTTATAATGAGGTGACAGAGCCTCTTTAACATAGGATCCATTTGGGAAATCTAAATTTCTAGCAAGACGGAACACCTGTCCAGCAAAGAACTTTATGAACTTAGGGAAAGTTTCGACTTTGCATTGTGGTACTGCACACAGCCAAACTACAACTGCAAATCAAAAAAATATATGTTAAAGCGGTTATCCGAGATGATGAAAAGTACAGAAAAGTAGCTGTATATGTCTGAATGCTCACCAGATGATGCACCCATGGCTTAGTAATACATTTTTATTATCTTGCCCGGCTTTGTACAGCACATCTGTTTTTATGCTGACAGGACATGCTGTTGGCAGAATTACCATGTAACGGACTACAGTCACCATGACTCCTCTCCTCTCACAGACATTGCCTATATTTACAGTTGCCTTCATGCCCCTCTATTACAAAGTTTAAGGTAGTGCTGTATTTACTAATTGTCTGGTACCGAGACACTGCTTTGCTGTACAATTTGCATACAATTTTTGCCAATTAAATAATTTTTGAGGAAGGACAATTAAATAAAAACGAAATGGATAGAGCATGACTGTTACGATTAGCAGCAGGACTGCTGCTAATCAATTATTCTGTTATCCCAGTGTTTGGGCATTGCTAGGCAATGCCTTTGGTCTGAATTTGGATTTGGTCATTATTTCGCTTTGCCTAGCTAACTAGAGCAGAGTACTTTTCTTGAACCTATTCTTACTTCAGGCCTGGATTACTCAGGTATTGGTTATACTGTTTCTGGCATGTGCTAAACTCTTTTCACATTCTTGTTTGTGACTTTGTTCTTGTCTAGTGTTTGTTTGTACTGTGGGACCTGTTTGTCCTCTAAGAGATCTAGTTTTTGTATAGTGGTTTTACACTGGTGAGTTACTTTTTCCTTTTGTTTTCTGTCAGTGTTGATGCATACTTCACCCATGTGATAGCGATTGTCTGGTGTTGCGGTCTTGAGCACCACCAGCGGTGTAGCAAAGACAACATTATTAGTCAACGGGATCTATCAGAATTTGTTGGGATCGATTTAAAGAAAATAAAAAACTGTCATAGCTCCATTATGAATGACTACTAAAGCCAATTTGCCAAAAGGTATACACTTGGAAACATACCGAGGCGAGTTTTATAGATAGCCTAATAAGCTATGAACTCAGGATCCCAGTCTTACATGGTAACAGTACTAACAACAGGGACTCCATGCTCACTGAATTGCTTAAAGATACCACATTTAAAAATGGTGTGGCTTTAGATTGTTTTATAACAATGTCCATCACTGAGATTGGAGACTATGTATTCCAAAGAGGCTGAAATTAATATTTGATAACATTAATTACATTTATCACGTCTTTAGATTTTTGCCCAAAGAATTTAGATATAGCAGTTTTATGTGTATCCTGGGATCAGTAGTTCCACTGGTTTGTTTGCCTTTCCTGTGTGTTTGGTCTGCTGCCAAGCTGTTGTTTTTCCCTGCTGTGGAATAGTATTCAGATAGGGTCAGTGAGTGCTGCAACTCTTGTCCACTGTTTAGTCGTCTGTTAACTGCTTGCATGCTATTAATCTGCCATTCATGCATTGTCTCCATCTTCTACTGCCTTCGGTGTTTAGTTCCACTCGTCCACTGGTGAGTTACTTGTGCCTTTAGTTTTCTGTCAGCAATGATGTGTGCTTCACTCATGTGATAGTGATTATCTGGTGTTGTGGTCTTGAGCATACCTCCCAACTTTCAAGTATGACAAAGATGGACAACCGATGCAATGATTTTTTTTCTTTTAAGCCACACCTCTAATCCCACCCAATCCCCGTCCATACACACCTGATTCAGCCCACACAGTATCATGCTCCCATAGTGCCTCTCACACAGTATAATACCAAATAGCTACCTCATACTGTATAATGCCCTCTAGCTGTCGCCATACAGTATAATGCCCCCAAAGCTGCCACCATACAGTATAAAGCCAACACAGCTGTCCCCATACAGTATAATGCCCACACATATTCTACCATGCAGTGTAATGCCCATACAGATGCCCCATGCAGTATAATACGCAAACAGATTCCCCCATACAGCATAATGCCCCCATAGCTGCCCCTATACAGTATAATGCCCTATTAGCTGTCCCTAGTGCCAGTGCCCTTGTAGATAGGGACACAGTATCCATGTAGATAGAGCCCATTTACATAGCGTCACAGTGTCCCTGTAGATAGTGCCACGCCCCCTGTAAAAAGCGCCATTGGGACTCCCTCTTGGAGCGGAATCCCCAGCCAGAGCATAGGCCGGGGATTCCGCTCCTAGAGGGAAGCCCTGATGTCACTGTCCATATATGGACAGTGACATATGTGGCTACACCTTGGGCGGAATCCCCATTGCCGACTCGATTCTGCTCCAGGAGTAGCCACTGACGTCACTGTCCATATATGGATAGTAATGTAAAGGGCTTCCCCGAGCACATCTTCAGAATTAACTTGACAGCGGGATATACCACTGGCTACACGGAACAGCGGGACACACCGTTCGGAATCCGGGACGGTTGGGAGGTATGGTCTTGAGCACCACCAGCGGAGTAACATTGCCACAGTTTAAGAAAAAAACTAACCTGAGCGTTTTATGGTGATCAAAGTTTGTTTTAGTAGAACCATGGGAAGTTCAGGTGTTGTAGCTGTAACCATCTGAAATGGATTTAAGGGCTCATGGACAAATGCATATGGACTTCTACTGTACCTCCATTTTTTTCTATTGAATTCTGGCCTCAAAACTGCTGATCGACTTACCTGCAAACGCTGATGCTGCTGCAGAATCAGCTGTAGCCTCTGGTGCCGATGTGGCCGTCACGATGCAGGACCTGTGAGTGACGTCACAGATCTGCACTGTCACAAGCTGGGCGTTCTGAAGAGAAGAGGATGTTACTTCTCATCAGAGCGCCCAGCTAGTGAAAGTATTAAAAACGCCCCGATGTACGCACATAATACACACCCACTTGGACTTGTACTTTTAAACACACCCACTTGGACTTTTGCAAGCCTCATTTGCATAACTACAAAAATGGTCATAACTTGGCCAAAAATGCTCGTTTTTTAAAAATAAAAACGTTACTGTAATCTACATTGCAGCGCCTATATATCTGTATATCTTTTTCAAGCCTAAATGAACCCTTTTATAAACTGCTCTGTTCATATGTTTTATATTATGAACAGTTAGAAATTGTTACATACAATACATTTTTATGTCAGGCTACATGGCTGCTGGTTGGCCCCTAGGTGGCAGTAGATTTCTCCTTGATCACAACTGCTGGTTGTAACAGACCTGTAGCTTGAAGTGATACTGTCACAAGCTTCTAAATAGCCTCCAGTTCTTGATAAATCCCTTTTTTTCAGCAATGAGAGAAAGCCAAGTTCGCTATTTAGCACATTAAAGGGCTATTTCCATCTTATAAAGGGATGGCATATCACTAAAATGACTTTATGATTGATGGAGCGTCAACCTGGGAAAAAATATTGAAGAGGCGACAATGTTGAAGCAGCTCTATGGCCCCTTAAAGGGAAGGTGTCACTGAAATTTATTTTTTTTAGATGTTATTGCTTTTAGTATGTCATTAAAATAAATTTTATTTATTTGTGTTTTTGTGTTTTACTTTTTTCTTTCTTTTACTTCTCTATGGGGGCTGCCATTTTTTTTTTCATCTCTGTATGTGTCGATTAACGACACATAGGGTATGTGCACACACACTAATTACGTCCGTAATTGACGGACGTATTTCGGCCGCAAGTACCGGACCGAACACAGTGCAGGGAGCCGGGCTCCTAGCATCATCCTTATGTACGATGCTAGGAGTCCCTGCCTCTCCGTGGAACTACTGTCCCGTACTGTAATCATGTTTTCAGTACGAGACAGTTGTCCTGCAGCGAGGCAGGGACTCCTAGCATCGTACATAAGTATGATGCTAGGAGCCCGGCTCCCTGCACTGTGTTCGGTCCGGTACTTGCGGCCGAAATACGTCCGTCAATTACGGACGTAATTAGTGTGTGTGCACATACCCATACAGAGATGGAATACGGCACATACATCCCGATAGAGAATGCTAACGGGAGCCGTTCCATTCACTATAGCATACGCCGTCTGTGTTGGAACGGCACATGTGCCGGTCCCACATAGTCCAAAAGGAAGGTTTTCGGCAGATCGACATCCAGCGCCATTTTCATGTGGACTGGAACCCACGGCCGGACAATAAGATGACTAATTCCGGTCGCGGCTACCGTCCATATGATCAGAAGCAAGGACTAGGAGCGGAGGGAGCGGAGGCAGCGACAGCGGCGGCGACAGGAGCAGGTAAGTTATGTTTGTGTATGTGATGTGTGTGTATGTTCGTGTTATACTGTGTGATTACCACTGTATCTAATCCTCCTACACTGTGCATTCGCTCAAAAAATGGCTGTACACAGTGTAGGAGGTTTGAACATTCAACCCCCTCCTTTCTCCTGGCACTAGCCAGGAGAAAGGAGGGGGGATTTTTTGAGGACATTAGAGCGAGTGTGTCTTCTCCAATTTTGCAGCATAAAGCAATGAGGTTGCTTTACCACATGCCAATGCTGCAATTTTGGGAATTGCTCCCTCTAGTGACCAGCACATGGAAATGTTATTAATTAGAATCTAATTTATAATATTTCCTGACTTGTGAAAAAATGTAAAAAATTAGAACAATGTGTAATCATTTATATACTAACAGTTTAACTAAAAAAATTCTCAGGATCGCTAGGGGTCCCAAATCTCAGACCCCTACAAATCCCAATATGATGATATATTCTAGAGATATGCTATCACTTTATAAAATGAGAATACCCCCTTAAATGTAATGAATTTTAGCATTTCTCCTTGCTAAACTTGTGGTGAACATTTAGACTTGAGTTCCCTGTTTAAAACTTATGGAAATATAAGTTTTGTATATAGGACTAAAAATGTATCATTGCTTATATGTTATTAAATGGAAATAATAAAATATATATTAAAAAAAAACTGGAGTTCCCCTTTAAACCTGGATGGCTGTCCTTACAAGAATTTTTATTTGTTGCCATTGCAGGACAGGGGAGATCTGAATGAAGCAAGCTGGGGATCCTTCGCCCCCTGGGAGAGCAACTCTGTCAATTATTTCTTCTAGCGGCTTATACCCCTCTCAATACTAAAATAAACATGTATGCTTGGCCAAACATTCTATCTCATGTATATGGCCAACACTAGATTATAAGGTTTATACATAAAAACAGTATTATATTGTATTTTATTATATTTTAAAGATTAATATAACGCTTTGGATAGATAGATAGATAGATAGATAGATAGATAGATAGATAGATAGATAGATAGATAGATAGATAGATAGATAGATAGATAGATAGATAGATAGATAGATAGATAGATAGATAGATAGATCACTGTTTGATAGATAGATAGATAGATAGATAGATAGATAGATAGATAGATAGATAGATAGATAGATAGATAGATAGATAGATAGATCACTGTTTGATATATGATGTAGGAACAATTCTACTAGTTTGTTATAGTCATCATATATCTATATAATAAGTGTCTTATGACACTTTCATAAATATATTGCATATTCAGCATCTTTAAAATGAAAACAAATATTTCAAACAGACTTCACTATTACTGCATGTCCCTTATTGTGTATGCTACCCATTAATTTAGCAAAAGGCAGTCTGCATTCTGCTAATAGGTCTGCAAGGCAATTTCCATAATTTAAAATTAGAATCAGCCTTTAGGTTATTAGCAGAACACTCATGTGGTTAAAGGGACAATTTCCTATAACACCCTTACATTATGAAATCTGTGCAGTTCTCATGTATTTCCTTAAAATGTAGCTAAACGTTTGACAAACTTCTGACATGTCATAGTGACATGTCAGAAGTTTGGATTGGTGGGGGTCCGAGCACTGAGACCCCCACCAATTGCTAGCATCAAGCAGCTGAAGCGCTCGTGTGAGCGCTCAGCCGCTTCGTGTCTGTTGGGCTTTCTCCGGAAATCAGTGTAAAGTCTATAAGCCCGTACTCCGATACATCGGCTTTCCGTAAAAAGCCGAACAGACACGAAGAGGCTGAGCACTCACACGAGCGCTTCAGCTGCTTCGTTCTAGCAACTTCTGACATGTTACTATGACATACTAGAAGTTTGTCAAACGTTTAGCTACACTTTAAAATGTTTCTCTGGGCAGATCCTCATTTTAATAGACAGGATTTTTTTTGCTTTCTTTTATATTTAGCATTGATAAGTGTATATATTAAGTGATGGTCTATAATAGGTCCCTACTGTATATAAATACACAAAATATGCTTTATAAAATGAACGGGGTGTTATGGTAAAATATACACAGATACATTGTGCATAGATAAGAATTAGTAAGACTAGCATTGTGTATATATAGGTGCTAGTAAATACGTGCACTGCTCAAATACTTAAGTGATCAAAGATGGAGAAAGTAACGTAAAATGAGTCAAGGGGCTTACTGAGCCGTGCCAATGAAGAGGCTTACGGTTTTGTAGCAATAAACAGATGAATTATGTTTTGGGAGAGCTTTTTAATCTGCTGTGCATTTTGGCCAAAACAGGACAAAAGGCACCTTGTGTCTGTGACGGGCCTATCTCTGAGGTGGGCTGCAGTGTATATAAGGAGGGTACAGAGATCCTGCACCTGGGCCAGCACAGAGGAATGTCAGGGGTATGGGCTTGAAAGACGGAGGAGGCATGCACCATGCTCTGTTCATGCAGCCTCTGCGTACTTGGCATATTCCAATATCTCTGCAGCACCACATCACCAGTCTGACTGCTTTGGTTTAACTGTAATAGGTCATTTACTGCATTTGACTGCTGTTATCAATATCTACATACATTACTTGAGTTATATGGAAATTAATATAATAATTGAGGCGTGCTCACGGCATAGGCATTACAGTTGGCTATAGACAATGGACGTTTGTTGGCAGACTTAGATGATTTATAGAGGACTTGGTAGTCCCTTAGGCTATCCGGCAAAATAAAAATAGCAGATTGGATTTTTGCTGTCTAGAGTTAAAGGGTGCCAGCGGTGCCTGGTTGGCACTCATGCTATGGTCTAAGGACACCTTCATTGTATGTGTCTATTGCCTTGAGTATTTAAAAGTGGACGTGCACCTGTTCTGTATAAATGTAGTTCGGACTCAAAGAGTAATTTCCTCTGGTGGACCCAAGCAGTCCAACACTGTGCAAAGATATACTTTTGACATATATAAAGGTGGTGCCCAGACAAATATATATATATATATATATATATACACTACCGTTCAAAAGTTTGGGGTCACCCAGACAATTTTGTGTTTTCCATGAAAACTCACACTTATATTTATCAAATGAGTTGCAAAATGACTAGAGAACATAGTCAAGACATTGACAATGTTAGAAATAATGATTTTTATTTGAAATAATAATTTTCTCCTTCAAACTTTGCTTTCGTTAAAGAATGCTCCATTTGCAGCAATTACAGCATTGCAGACCTTTGGCATTCTAGCTGTTAATTTGCTGAGGTAATCGGAAGAAATTTCACCCCATGCTTCCAGAAGCCCCTCCCACAAGTTGGATTGGCTTGATGGGCACTTCTTGCGTACCATACGGTCAAGCTGCTCCCACAACAGCTCTATGGGGTTGAGATCTGGTGACTGCGCTGGCCACTCCATTGCAGATAGAATACCAGCTGCCGGCTTCTTCCCTAAATAGTTCTTGCATAATTTGGAGGTGTGCTTTGGGTCATTGTCCTGTTGTAGGATGAAATTGGCTCTAATCAAGCGCTGCCCACAGGGTATGGCATGGCGTTGCAAAATGGAGTGATAGCCTTCCTTATTCAAAATCCCTTTTACCTTGTACAAATCTCCCACTTTACCAGCACCAAAGCAACCCCAGACCATCACATTACCTCCACCATGCTTGACAGATGGTGTCAGGCACTCTTCCAGCATCTTTTCAGTTGTTCTGCGTCTCACAAATGTTCTTCTGTGTGATCCAAACACCTCAAACTCGTCTGTCCATAACACTTTTTTCCAATCTTCCTCTGTCCAATGTCTGTGTGCTTTTGCCCATATTAATCTTTTCCTTTTATTAGCCAGTCTCAGATATGGCTTTTTCTTTGACACTCTGCCCTGAAGGCCAGCATCTCGGAGTCGCCTCTTCACGGTAGATGTTGACACTGGCATTTTGCGGGTACTATTTAATGAAGCTGCCAGTTTAGGACCTGTGAAGCGTCTATTTCTCAAACTAGAGACTCTAATGTACTTGTCTTGTTGCTCAGTTGTGCAGCGGGGCCTCCCACTTCTCTTTCTTCTCTGGTTAGAGCCTGTTTGTGCTGTCCTCTGATCGGAGTAGTACACACCGTTGTAGGAAATCTTCAGTTTCTTGGCAATTTCTCGCATGGAATAGCCTTCATTTCTAAGAACAAGAATAGACTGTCGAGTTTCACATGAAAGCTTTCTTTTTCTAGCCATTTTGAGAGTTTAATCGAACCCACAAATGTAATGCTCCAGATTCTCAACTAGCTCAAAGGAAGGTCAGTTTTATAGCTCCTCTAAACAGCAAAACTGTTTACAGCGGTGCTAACATAATTGCACAAGGGTTTTCAAGTGTTTTCTAATCATCCATTAATCTTCTAACACAGTTAGCAAACACAATGTACCATTAGAACACTGGAGTGATGGTTGCTGGATATGGGCCTCTATACACCTATGTAGATATTACATTAAAAAACAGATATTTGCAGCTAGAATAGTCATTTAGCACATTAACAATGTATAGAGTGTATTTTTGATTAATTTAATGTTATCTTCATTGAAAAAAACTGTGCTTTTCTTGCAAAAATAAGGAAATTTCTAAGTGACCCTAAACTTTTGAACGGTAGTATATATATATATATATATATATATATATATATATATATATATATATATATATATATATATATGGTAATGGGGCAATTGGGACTGATAACTGTGATCTGGACCCTCGTTTTTATGACATTTAATTAATCTGGCAAATTTTAACTAAGAAAACGTAGAAAATAATATAAAACTCGGTACAACAGAGATTAAATTACTGTTGATGATGATGATGATGATAATTATTATTATTATTATTATTATTATTATTATTATTTTACTCCTCTGTTATAATAGAAGAGAAAGGCTGCAATGTGCTCAGATATTTCATAGATCCTCACCGCTTATCCATCCATCTGCTATGTACAACAGTATGTGTGTCTCAACCAAGGAGAGGAATTAGCTTAATCTTACCACAATGAAAAGTCTTTGATGCTGGCATTCACTGAAACAAATATTTTTCACAATTAAAGTTAACCCTTAATTTTCCAAGCAATAAACATATATACATTAGTTGATCAGCCATAAGATTAAAACCACCTTCCTAGTATTGTGGAGTACACAGCCACGCAGCCCGTATGGGGCTGCGTAGCCACGTAGTACTCAATACTAGGCAGGTGGTTTTACTCTTATGACTGATCAGCTAATATATATGTATACTGTATATGTTTATTGCTTGGACAGCCCCATAGACAGGAAGCTTGCCCTCGCTACCCACGTGCATCAATGAGCCTTGGGCACGCATGACCATGTCCTTCCTTGGACCACTTTTGGATAGTGCTAACCACTGCACACCAGAACTCCCCACTAGACAAGTTTCATGTCCACACTTGACTTTATTGCAGTCCAAAAACATATAAGTGCTAATCCAGCATACAAGAATTGCAGCATACAAACAAAGCATACACCTTGCCCATCCGGGCACTAACTAAACAGTAGGTTTCTTCAGCTATTATTAATCATGAGTACAGTGTTATTTGGATCAGACTTTCCACAATATCCTTTTGTGGGTTACCCGGCTCTGACCTTCTCTGCACTTGCTGAAGAGATTTTATGGCTCAGTAATAAGCCCAGTTGCTTCACCTGCACTGATTTGGACTAGGGATAAACCACATACTGGAGCGAGGAGGGAAAAGTAAATCCCTCTACCAATCCCACTTCCCTGGCCCAAAAAAACAAACTTAACAAAAGGCTCAGCAAACGAAGTTTTGCTGAATTCCTCATCTCACCCATCTTAATCAACCAGGTGAGAGATATACCCCTTACAGTACTTTCCCAGCTGAAGGCCTACAATATGTGTATGTACAGTATGTATGTATATATATATATATATATATATATATATATATAAAATGCTTGAAGCTCCACTGTATGCCTTTCTTTAATTTTGTGTAAGTATTAAAGTACTTCAATAGATAAAGCCATGAAAAATTGAAAAGATGGAGTAATAATAATGATAATAATAATGACCAATTATTTTAGAAATTAGTCTATAGCATAACTTTAACCGCTTGCTAGCAGATCACGATAATTCTTGTCATGCATGGGAGACAGTAGCTGCATCATAATAAACATACTTTTCAAGCTGATCACGCAGGCACTGATACAGCCCCTATACGATCAGGAGTATGATAACGGGCGCGACACACAGCCAAAGCCCCGCTCTGATGTTTGCCGTCTAGCTTTTTGTATGCCAGGATCAATGCTGATCGTGGCATACAAAAAGAGAAAGTTAGTGCCCATACCTTGTATGGGCAGACAGTCCAGGGTCTTCTGAAGGACTCCAGGGCTGGCTGGCCATATTCCTTGTTGTTAGGGCATACTGCCTGTGTACTTTTGGCCCACAGGCTAATGTACTGGCATATAGATATATTCCAGTACATGAAAGCAAAAGAAAATCTAAATTACAAATCACCCTATTTGATTTAAGAAAAAAAAAATGGAATGTTAAAATAAATCTGTTAAAAAAAATACACAAACACATTTTTTTTGCACTAAAAAAATATGTATTTCATATAAGTACTTAAAGAGGCTCTGTCACCACATTGTGCAACCCCTATCTGCTATTGCAGCAGATAGGCGCTGCAATGTAGATTACAGTAACGTTTTTATTTTTAAAAAACGAGCATTTTTGGCCAAGTTATGACCATTTTCGTATTTATGCAAATGAGGCTTGCAAAAGTACAACTGGGCGTGTTGAAAAGTAAAAGTACAACTGGGCGTGTATTATGTGCGTACATCGGGGCGTGTTTACTACTTTTACTAGCTGGGCGTTGTGTATAGAAGTGTCATCCACTTCTCTTCAGAACGCCCAGCTTCTGGCAGTGCAGCACTGTGACGTCACTCACAGGTCCTGCATCGTGTCGGCACCAGAGGCTACAGTTGATTCTGCAGCAGCATCGGCGTTTGCAGGTAAGTAGCTACATCGACTTACCTGCAAACGCCGATGCTGCTGCAGAATCATCTGTAGCCTCTGGTGCCGACACGATGCAGGACCTGTGAGTGACGTCACAGTGCTGCACTGCCAGAAGCTGGGCGTTGTGAAGAGAAGTGGATGACACTTCTATACACAACGCCCAGCTAGTAAAAGTAGTAAACACGCCCCGATGTACGCACATAATACACGCCCAGTTGTACTTTTACTTTTCAACACGCCCAGTTGTACTTTTGCAAGCCTCATTTGCATAAATACGAAAATGGTCATAACTTGGCCAAAAATGCTCGTTTTTTAAAAATAAAAACGTTACTGTAATCTACATTGCAGCGCCTATCTGCTGCAATAGCAGATAGGGGTTGCAAAATCTGGTGACAGAGCCTCTTTAAATAACATAATATACACTATTTTGCTATTTTGGTATACTCACCACCATAACAACCTGTACAATAAATGTATTGCATGATATCAGTGCATAGCGTAAAAAGCTAATTATAAAATGGAATTCCTGTTTTTTTTTTTCATTTTTCTCAAAATGAAAATTAATATAAATTAAATGCTTAAAGAACAACTTGGCCTGCAAAAAACAAGGCCTCGTACAGCTACGTCGACCAAATAATCAAAAAGTTATGACCACCTGAATGCAGAGGCAAAATGAAAAAAAAAACTGTCCATGTCCATCTGAGATATGAGCAGGGCTGGCATTAGGCCTGGTGTGTGTGCGTGTGCCATAGTAGGAGTGCTTTTACAGGGTGCACACACAAAAACACATAAAATGAGTACATGCACCTTATAAATACATTAGTTTCAATACAGCTTATAGTGTAGGGGATTTTCACATTTTTAGTTGTGATTTTTGTCCCAAATTTTACCAAATTGTGGCAAAAAACCTTGAACCTTGAAATAAACGCTGTATGGGAATGCACCCTAAAAGTGTGTGGAGGGCAAAATGAAAAGTTGCCATCCAACCTAAGGCCGCCCTGGATACGAAGAGTTGCTTGGCATGATGGTTACTGGGGTCTCATGGACATATAACCTGTGCCTAGGGTGGTCACTGGAGGCCAACTCCGACCACAGGAGGATTTAGAGAGGATCTGTCACTAGTTTATTAATGCCCTATCTCCTAACTAATCTAATAGGCGCTATGATGCTAACTACAGTGTAATTTATTTTTTTCATTGTTATGTGTTTTTTTCCAAATATGCTAATTTGGCTATACTTGCCAAATGGGAGGTGACTCTTACTTTTCACTCTGGGCAGTGTAATGTTTTCTGTATGACACTGTCCAATCAGCGCCATACAGTTCTCCTCTTCCCAGCCCAGCAAAACAGCGCGATCATATAGTAAACAGCTTCCATTCCTGACTGTGTTCTCAACTGGTGATGCCTTAAGTTGTTTCACACTGCGATCCTGGGGCCATATGAAAGACAAGAATCTCATATTTCATATACTACTAGAACCACTGTTCTAGGTAGTCCACAACCGGAGATATGGCTATTTGAAGTGATTCCCCCTTCCCTCTAGAATGTGGCTCACACTGTGTGAAGCAGCTTCATGCTGATAGGACAGCGTCTGAGGCTGTGACGTAGCTCCACCTCAGGAGAATCGCTGGTGTTGACACCCACTTGTCTAGTATAGACTCACTTGCTTATTTAGAAAAAAGCTCATAACTTTTAAAATAATAAACTTTTTGGGACACAATTTTCCTTAGTATTATCAGTGTGACGGCGCCTATTAGTTTAACTAGGAGATAGGGCATTGCTAAACTATGGACAGATCCTCTTTAAATACAAGTATCTTCCTCTCACCTATCCCCCCAATCAGGGCCACATACTCCATGAGGCGGGATGAGCTTCTCGCATCAGGCGGCGGCCTGCTGTTTCTCTAAGGGTGTGGCGGCGCCACTGAATCCAGCTGCCGCCACCCCTTCCTGCACTAATATTGTACCTGTGTCTATAGCAGGGGTCTCAAACTCGGCCGGGTAAGTGGGCCGCATATAAAAAAAATGGGAAGTTGACGGGCCGCATTACTTTCAAATTTGATACAATACAAAATTATTGATAATCAATTAGTTATTTTAACTACTATAACACTATATTACTATAATAATAATAATACTACATTACTATAATAATAGCGGTAGGTCCAGATTTCCAGTTTGTGTCGCTAAATGCAGTCCGGAGGCTCAGTTAGCACACATGTCAAGATTGGGCAGCCCCTTTTAGGTAGTGCAACAGTGCCCTCGGTGGATGCTGCCGCAGTGCCCTCTGTGGATGCTGCCGCAGTGCCCTCTGTGGATGCTGCCGCTGTGCCCTCTGTGGATGCTGCCGCTGTGCCCTCTGTGGATGCTGCCGTAGTGCCCTCTGTGGGTGCTGCCGCAGTGCCCTCTGTGGATGCTGCCGCAGTGCCCTCTGTAGATAAGGCCACAGTGCCCTCTGTAGATAATGCAACACACCCCTAGATAATGCGACAGTGTCCTCTACAGATACTGCCACACACCCACTTGTAGATAATGCCATAGTGCCCTCCGTAGATGCTGCCACAGTGCCCTCTGTAGATGCTGCCACAGTGCCCTCTGTAGATGCTGCCACAGTGCCCTAAGTAGATGCTGCCACAGTGCCCTCTGTAGATGCTGCCACAGTGCCCTCTGTAGATGATGCCACAGTGCCCTCTGTAGATGCTGCCACAGTGCCCTCCGTAGATGCTGACACAGTGCCCTCTGTAGATGCTGCCACACTGCCCTCTGTAGGTGCTGCCACAGAGTCCTCTGTAGATGCTGCAACAGTGTCCTCTGTAGATGCTGCCACAGTGTCCTCTGTAGATGCTGCCACAGTGCCCTTTGTAGATAATGCAACACACCCCTAGATAAGGCCACAGTGCCCTCTGTAGATAAGGCCACAGTACCCTCTGTAGATAAGGCCACAGTGCCCTCTGTAGATAAGGCCACAGTGCCCTCTGTAGATAATGCAACACACCCCTAGATAATGCCACAGTGTCCTCTGCAGATACTGCCACACACTCACTTGTAGATGCTGCCACAGTGCCCTCTGTAGATGCTGCCACAGTGCCCTCTGTAGATGCTGCCACAGTGCCCTCTGTAGATAATGTCACCGTGCCCTCTGTAGATAATGCAACACACCCCTAGATAATGCCAGTGTCCTCTGTACATACTGCCACAGTGCCCTCTGTAGATGCTGCCACAGTGCCCTCTGTAGATGCTGCCACAGTGTCCTCTGTAGATGCTGCCACAGTGCCCTCTGTAGATGCTGCCACACTGCCCTCTGTAGATGCTGCCACAGAGTCCTCTGTACATGCTGCAACAGTGTCCTCTGTAGATGCTGCCACAGTGTCCTCTGTAGATACTGCCACAGTGCCCATTGTAGATAATGCAACACACTCCTAGATAAGGCCACAGTGCCCTCTGTAGATAAGGCCACAGTACCCTCTGTAGATAAGGCCACAGTGCCCTCTGTAAATAAGGCCACAGTGCCCTCTGTAGATAATGCAACACACCCCTAGATAATGCCACAGTGTCCTCTGCAGATACTGCCACACACCCACTTGTAGATGCTGCCACAGTGCCCTCTGTAGATGCTGCCACAGTGCCCTCTCTAGATGCTGCCACAGTGCCCTCTGTAGATAATGTCACCGTGCCCTCTGTAGATAATGCAACACACCCCTAGATAATGCCAGTGTCCTCTGTAGATACTGCCACAGTGCCCTCTGTAGATGCTGCCACAGTGTCCCCTGTAGATGCTGTCACAGTGTCCTCTGTAGATGCTGCCACAGTGCCCTCTGTAGATGCTGCCACAGTGCCCTCTGTAGATGCTGCCACAGTGCCCTCTGTAGATGTTGCCACAGTGTCCTCTGTAGATGCTGCCATAGTGCTCTCTGTAGATGCTGCCACAGCGTCCTCTGTAGATGCTGCCACAGTGTCCTCTGTAGATGCTGCCACAGTGCCCTTTGTAGATAATGCAACACACCCCTAGATAAGGCCACAGTGCCCTCTGTAGATAAGGCCACAGTACCCTCTGTAGATAAGGCCACAGTGCCCTCTGTAGATAAGGCCACAGTGCCCTCTGTAGATAATGCAACACACCCCTAGATAATGCCACAGTTTCCTCTGCAGATACTGCCACACACCCACTTGTAGATGCTGCCACAGTGCCCTCTGTAGATGCTGCCACAGTGCCCTCTGTAGATGCTGCCACAGTGCCCTCTGTAGATAATGTCACCGTGCCCTCTGTAGATAATGCAACACACCCCTAGATAATGCCAGTGTCCTCTGTACATACTGCCACAGTGCCCTCTGTAGATGCTGCCACAGTGTCCTCTGTAGATGCTGCCACAGTGTCCTCTGTAGATGCTGCCACAGTGCCCTCTGTAGATGCTGCCACAGTGCCCTCTGTAGATGCTGCCACAATGCCCTCTGTAGATGCTGCCACAGTGCCCTCTGTAGATGCTGCCACAGTGCCCGCTGTAGATGCTGCCACAGTGCCCTCTGTAGATGCCGCCACAGTGTCCTCTGTAGGTGCTGCCACATTGCCCTCTGTAGATGCTGCCACAGTGTCCTCTGTAGATGCTGCCACAGTGCCCTTCGCAGATGCTGCCACAGTGCTTCTAGCACTTTGTCTGGGATTCCAGCTCTGCTCCTGACATCACTGTCCATATATGTACTAGCGCTCTGCCCAGGACTCCGGCTCTCGGGAAGCCCCAGACATCGCTGTTCATATGTGGACAGCGATGTCAGGGAATTCCAGAGACTCGGAGCAGAGCCGATACTAGCGGCTCTGTGTCCCGTGGGCCGCAGATGACGGCCCCAGGGGCCACATGTGGCCCGCGGGCCGGGGTGCTTGAGACCCCTGGTCTATAGGATGCAGATACAATTACATGCATAAGCGATGAATAACCGGGCACGTTCTGTGACGCAAGCGGTACGATTATGTCATTGCGTCATTTGCATAGTTGAAAGGCGCTGATTGGCATGGCAGAATGACTTGCCCTTTCATTCAGCGCCTTTTAACTACGCAAGAGGCACTATGACGTCATCGCAATGCTTGCGTTGTTCAGCCCCAGCAGACCTGCTCAGAAGAGAGCATACCTGCATTGCCTCAGGACGGAATGGGAATGGGATCAGGTGAGTATGTAAAGGTTTTTCTTTCTCTTAAAAGTGTGACGGGGGGCTAGATGTGGGCCACCATCGACAGGGGGCTATATGTTGGGCACCTATCTACAGTGGGCTGTATGTGGGGCACTATCTACAGGGTCTACTATCTGCAGGGGGATCTATGGGGGTCACTATCTACAGGGGATCTATGTAGGTCACTATCTACAGGGGGCTCTATGGGGGCACTATCTACAGGGGGATCTATGGGGGCACTATCTTCAGGGAGAAGTGTGTGTGTGTGTGTGTGTGTGCGTGTGCGTGTGCGTGTGCGTGTGCGTGCGTGCGTGCGTGTGTGTGTGTGTGTGTGTGTGTGTGTGACACTTTGTATGGCACTATTATAGTTAGAGGTGCAGTGTATGGTGCTATTATATTAAGGGGCGTAGTGTGTGGCACCATGAGAATTTTATCTTCATTTAAAGGTGCCGAAATGTTTGAAAAGTGAGAAGCTGAAGACATCTGAGCATCAAACTGCAGAAATGTGCTGTGGCCGAGAGAAGAGAAGAAGAACAACTAGAATCTGAGAAGACACCACTTTTTTTGAGTTTTGAGATACAGCAACTCACAGCATATCCTTACCATTGTTCGGGCCATGCTGGGAGCTGTAGTTTTACACCATACAAACCAATACGGCAGGGGTGGCACTAAATTGAGCTATATTTGTGCTGGTGTTGTATTTATGTTATGAGCTTGGTTCTGGTTCTCCATATATGTACTTTGCTTGGTTCTAGTACTGTATTTATGTACTGAGCTTGGTTCTGGTGATGTAGATATGTACTGATCTTTGTTCTGGTACTGTATTTTTTGTACTGAGTGTCACGGCTGTGGGGTATGTGGACCCACTAGGTCAGCTGGCCAAACTACAGTCAATGAAAGTCTTTAGAACAAGTGTACCTGGATAGAAGATCTGACAGACACTTTGCGTAGTGGACACTTGAGGTAGCAAACGCTTTGGCACAGACGACACTTTGGCATAGCAGGCATTTGGCGTAGCATACGCTTTGGCACAGATGATACTTGGCACATATTACACTCTCGACTCCGACACTAGATTACGTAAGGGAACAAACACAATTATTGCATTTGGGATACAGGAAACGGGAACACTGGATACAGGATACAACTAAGGGACCATTTGCAAAGATGGGCAGACACAACAACGCTCAGGCAAGGACAGGAAGGGCAGAGCCCTTTTTAAAGTCCAAGATGTATTAGGGGTTGGCTAGGGAACTTTTCAATGGTGCACATGCTGGCCCCTTAAGGCCGGAAACTAGCGCACATATCCTACAGGATTCAGTGGGGGAGCTGCGGCCGCGTGTGCCGGCTTCTCTGGGGAGGGAAATGCCGGCATGAAGAGAGTGTCCTGTGGTCGCGGCTGCCGGTAAGTAGGATGTGCTGGTGGTTAGAGACCGCGGGCATAACATTACCCCCCTTACGCACCCCTTCTCCAGGTCCAGAGCATAAGAGAAACTTCTTGATGAGAGTTGGGGCATCAATGTTCTCTTCAGGCTCCAAAGATTTCCTCAGGACCAAACCCTTTCCAGTTTACCAGATAGAAAGTCTTTCCTCCTACGCTCTTGAAGTCCAGAATTTCCTTTACCTCAAAGATGTCAGAAGAACCAATGGGAGTGACCTCAGAATCAGGGGATTTGCTGTAACGGTTCAGGACCACAGGCTTTAGGAGAGATACATGGAACGAGTTGGAGTTTTGAGAGTAGGAGGCAGCCGAAGCTTATGGGACACAGGGTTAATTTGTTGTAACACCTCGAAGGGGCCAAGACCTTGACTCCGGGGAAAAACTGAGGAGGAACCCTTCTCTTCTAATCGGCACGTGCTTTCATGCGATCAACTGCCTGAAGGATGGTTGGCTGCCAGATATGAAGAAAAGTCCTGAATGAAGAATTGGCTGCAGGCACTTGAGACATAGTTTTAACCGGAAGAAGAACTCGTGGGTGCTGACTGTATACAATGTAGAATGGAGAGGAAGGAGTAGACTCACTAGTATGGTTATTTTATGAGAATTCCATCCAAGGCAGAAGCTGTACCCAATTGCCATGTTTGACAGAGACATAATGACAGAGATAATTCTCTAGTATTTGGTTGATACTTTCCCCTTGACCGTTAGACTGTGGGTGATAGGCAGAAGAAAAGTCCAGCTTCACATCTAAAAGATTCCACAGGGCTCTCCAAAATTTAGACGTGAACTGTACACCCTGGTTAGAAACAATATGAAGAGGTATTCCATGTAGATGAAAGATAATTTGGATGAACAGATCTGCCAGACGAGGAGCTGAGAAAAGGACCGTTAAGGGAACAAAGTGTGCCATCTTGGGGAAACGGTCCACTACTAACCAGATCGTAGTACATCCAGCAGAAGGGGGAAGGTCAGTTACAAAGTCCATGCCATTGTGTTTCCAGGGGGCATCAGGCACCGTTACAGGTTAGAGCAGACCAGCAGGTTTAGAATGAGAAGACTTGTTTAGGGCACACTTAGCACAGAAGGAAACAGCGAGTGCTACCAATAATGACGAGCAATAAAGTCCCGAGTCTTGCGGGCACCAGAATGCCTGGCCAGTTTGGAATTATTCCCCCAGCGGAGAATTATTTTTCTGTCAGCAAGATGGACAAAAATGTTTCCTGGAGGAATGTTCTTGGTCTGCAGAGGGTTTACAGCAGTAATCCTAGAAGGGTCAATATTGTGTTGAGGTCAGTTTCGAATGACCGAGACAGGGCATCGGCCTTAATGTTTTTGTCTGCAGAGCAGAAGTGAAGAAGAAATCGAAATCTGACGAAGAACAGCGACCATCTAGCTTGACGAGGGTTCAGTCGCTGTGCAGACTGCAGATATGTAAGATTTTTGTGGTCGTTGTAGATGATGACAGGATGAGCAGACCCCTCTAGCAGGTGTCTCCATTCTGCCAAGGCTAACTTTACAGCGAGCAATTCTCAGTCCCCAATGGAGTAGTTGCGCTCAGCAGGAGAGAAGAGTTTGGAGAAGAATCCATAAGATACAGCTATATCCTGTTTCAAAATGAGTGCTCCATCACCAATGGAAGAGGCATCAACCTCCACAGAAAACCGTTGAGTAACATAAGGATGACGAAGAACAGAAGCAGAAGTGGAGGTGCTCTTGAGCTTGGAGAAGGCTGACTCTGCCTCAGGGGTCCAGTCCTTAGTACTCACTCCTTATCTGGTAAGGGCTGAGATGGGAACTGTAAGGGATGAGAAATTTGGGATGAACTGATGATAAAAATGTGCGAATCCAAGGAATCACTGTATAGCTCGGAGACCCTGAGGACGTGGCCTCTCCAAGACGGACTTCACCTTTTCCGGATCCATTTGAAGGCCACGATTGGAGACAATATAGCCTAGGAAGGGCAAGGACCTATTTTCAAATACGCACTTCTACAGTTTCGCATAAAATGTATTCCCCCTTAGCCGCAACAAGACTTGGCGCAAATGCATCCGATGCGTCCTCAGATTGGGTGAGTAGATCAAGATGTCGTCCAGATATACCACCACACAGACATACAGAAGATCACAGAAGACGTCGTTCACGAACTCTTGGAACACCGCTGGAGTGTTACACTGTCGAAAGGGCATCACAAGAAACTTGTAGTGACCGTCTCGGGTGTTAAATGCGGTTTTCCATTTGTCACCCTTGCGTATACGAATCACGTCATAGACCCCGCGTAGATCCAGCTTAGTGAAAAGAAGAAATCAGCAAAGCTGGAATACTGTGGAGGCAATCCAGAGAGTGATTGAGGTAGTGGAGAAACAACGGGACGAACCTGAGGCAGGCAGCAGTGCAGATATCGGGGTCCACACTGGAGAACCTCTCCAGAATTCAAAATCAAGGAGTGGAGCATGTTGGCGAAGGCATAGCAATCCCAGCAGGATGGGGTTGATAGCTTTGGATAAGACATAGAAAGCTATCAGCTGTGAATGAAGGACGCCTTTCCGTAGTCAATGGTTTGGTGATACACAGAATAGGGTCAGGCAGAGGATGCCCATCTACAGAGGCAGCCGCAAGAGGTTTCTCCAGAGGAACTGTGGTCAAGTGAAGACAATCAACTAAGTAATGCTGGATAAAATTTGCAGCCACTCCGCAATCCAGATAAGCGAAGACAGAGTGCGGTCATTCACCGGTGATGATGGACACAGGGATAGAAATTCTGAGAGAGAATTTAGTGGCCGAGGAAGATTCACCTAGGATTGTCTGTCCAATCAAGCTTAGGTGCTGGAGTTTCCCGACTTTTGTGGGCATTGGCGCACAAAATATCCCTTGTGGCCACAGTACAGACATAACCACGTCAATCGTCTACATTACTGTTCCTGGTCGGACAGTGAGAGTCCGTTTACTTGCATAGGCTCCTCCGGATGTACAGCAGAACAGGGCAGTAGTGGCATTTGAAATTTTGGTGCGAGTCAACAAGGCCTCTTCTCCCGACAAATTTCCAGAGTGCGCTCTTAAATCCTCATATCGATTCGGGTTGCCAGAAGTATTAGGTCATCCAATGTGACAGGAAGCTCTCAGGCTGCCAGTTCATCCTTTATGTGAGAGGCTAGACCCTCACAGAAGGTCTCCACTAAGGCCTCATTATTCCAAGCCAGCTCCACTGCCAGCGTACGGAAGGAGATGACATACTCCCCTACAGTTGATTCCCCTTGACTGAGGGTCAGCAGTGAGGCAACGGCAGAAGATGTTCTACCTGGTTCCTCGAACACAGTATGGAAAGTCTCTAGAAAGAGTGGCAGATCAGAGAATTCCAGGCCTTCTCGTTCCAAGATGGGGTATGCCCATGCCAGGGCTTTGCCGGAGAGGAGAGAAATAATAAAAGCAACTTTGGCCGTATCAGAGGGGAAAAGGTGAGCACGTAACCTGAAGTGGATGATACACAGATTGATGAAACCTCTACAAGTCTTAGGATCCCCATCACAGTGAGGAGGTAGAAGTAATGAAATTGCAGGCCTAATGCAGACAGGAGGGGTAGCAGGTGGTGGAGCAGCGGGAGCAGCCAGCTGAGGTGCAGGAGGACGAATCAAGTGAGTAATGATGGAGTTTACCGCCTGTAGTAGCCGGAGGTCAAGCATGTCTGCTTACATCATTTGAACTGCGGTCTTGGGTTGACCAGCGGGATCCATGGCCTGAGCGTACTATCACAGATATGGGGTATGTGTACCCACTAGGCTGCTCCACTGTAGCAGAGTAGCAGCTGGCCAAACTACAGCCAGTGAAAGTCTTTAGAACGAGAGTACCTGGATAGAAGTTCTGACAGACACTTGGCGTAGCAGAAACTTTGGCACAGATGACACTTTGGCGTAGCAGACGCTTTGGCACAGATGATACTTGCCACAGATTACACTATTGACTTCGACACTAGATTACGTACTTGACAAACCCAATTATTGTATACGGGATACAGGAAATGGGAACACTGGATAAAGGATACAACTAAGGGACCATTTGCAAAGACTAAAATGGACAGACACAACAACGCTCAGGCAAGGGTAGGAAGGGTAGAGCTCTTTTTAATGTCCAGGATTTATTAGGGATTGGCTATGGAACTTTTCAATGGTGCGCGCACTGGGCCATTAAAGGCTGAGAACGAGCGCGCGCACCCTACAGGATATAATGGGGGAGCTGCAGCTGCGTGTGCCGGCGTATCTGGGGAGGGAGATGCCAGCATGAAAAGAGCGGCTGCCGGAAAGTAGGATGTGCCTGCGGTCAGCGACCGCGGGCACAACACTGAGCTTAGTTCTGCTGCTATATGTACTAAGCTTGGTTCTGGTGATGTATTTATGTACTGAGCTTGGTTCTGGTGCTGTATTTATGTTCTGAGCTTAGTTCTGGAGCTGTATTTATGTACTGAGATTTGTCTGGTGTTGTACTTATATACTGAGCTTGGTTCTGGTGCTGTATATATGAAAATAGCTTGGTTTTGGTACTGTAGATATGTACTGAGGTTGGTTCTCGTGTTGTATTTATGTACTGAGCTTGGTTCTGGTGCTGTATTTATGAACTGAGATTTGTTCTGGTGCTGTATTTATGTACTGAGCTTGGTTCTGGGGACCACCAAGAATGTAACCATAAAACCTTTCACAGCCCTAGATCCCAAGGAATGTTGCCATAAACTCCATTCACTGTGCTAGACTGCAAGGACTATTACCCGTCGCTGCAGGGGAAATTTAGATTATCTGTCTGTTCCCCAGAGAGATCACAGCAAAAATAATTTATTATTATTCACTATTCATTTTAAATATCAGAAGATGTAAGTTGCAGGTTTACTGGCAGAAGGAGGCCTACATGCTCTTTTTGTGCACAGGGACCCTTAGTTGTCTATGTACAGCCCTGGTTTGTCCATCACAGCAGAGTCTATAAAGATGGAAAGCTGAGAGCTAGCTGGAATATGCCCCCCCCCCCCCATAGACAAGCAACAATTTGAATTGAAAAAAATGAAATAATAAAAATAATAGCCATAATAAAAATATATACATATTTTATATGTATTTGTGTAAAATAGCGCCAGTGATGAATTTAAACAAGATTCTTGACTTCATCTCCCTATAGATAGATGGAAATCTTTGATGATGATGATGATGGTGATTATTATAATAATACTAATAATAACAACATTAATGTGTCATTTTAAATCTTTTCCTTTGACCCAGTTTCATCATTTAATCCATATTATGCACTGTTGAAACAACGTGTGTTTGTCATGTCTTTTCTCCTGATATTTTTACATAGGAAAACAGATCTTTTTCATTTAGAATATTCTTTAAAGCTTTTTATATTTAATATTTTCTTCAAGAAGCCACTGAATATTTGTATATTTCACCCAATACCATTTGGAGATTCTTGACACTTGCTGAAGACGTTCCTCCAACTTCTCAATAAATTACATTTTAAAACAGTTTGTTCTTTCAATTATATTGTAATATTTAGGCTTTATCAGTCCCATGCAAGAGAGGGGATCTTGGTACCAATGGCCTGCAGTTCTCCAATGGTAAAGTACAGGGGTCTGAATGATATTAATCTGTCTGTACTGTTAAGAAGCCCCTGCAGGGCCCGGCAGGCATGCTACATATAGAGTTTCAATAACAAAACCTTTTAATGCGTCTGACTAGTCATCCCCAGCTTGAACTCGGCTCTGCCAGCCAGTGCCGAGTAACTGGATCTCTGAAGGTGCACAATGTGCATACTATTTTGGGCGAGATGTTATCACATTAGGGCTGGCCTGCAGCACGTGGTTGCATAGTGTTTAATCCAAGGTGGGCTCGGATACTGTCTTTTATCTTAACCATGATACACTAGGACATGTGTTTATACGATAGATAGATAGATAGATAGATAGATAGATAGATAGATAGATAGATAGATAGATAGATAGATAGATAGATAGATAGATAGATAGATGATAGATAGATAGATAGATAGATAGATAGATAGATAGATAGATAGATAGATAGATAGATAATTACATGGAAATAATAGGTCTTATCTGATCAATACTTATTTTGATCGATTTCGGCCTTTTGCGTCCCAGTAATTTTTGCAGCAAAAAAGCATTTTATTTTTTCCAGATTAAAAAATTATTTCCAGTGCTGCTATGGGATTTCATGGGCAAACAATACTGGAGTCATGGTTATAAATATACAACCCCCGCCACTTCTTTTTGCTTTTGTATACAGAAAGTGTGAAAGCCTTTCTGTCATTGCCGGAGTTGCTTATGAGACAGGTGCCCTTTAAAGATGAACAGGAGGCCTACAAGATGACCACTTAGTGTTAAATCAGTGGGTACAACATGTGGACACTTCAATGAGAGGTGCAGGCAGACGGCTTACCTTACACTGCGCTGCCCAGATGACATATAGGTGTAAAGCTAATATTGTTCACTTATAAAAATGTATCATCAGGACAGAGTTTTTTATATATAGGAACCTGTAGGTCTAGGGTAGAGAAGGGAATAATTCCAACATCCCGAGTGGTATAGGGCAGGTAAGGAGTTAATACCAGTCTTTTTGGTGGTCTAGTTTATTAACCCCTTAATGACCAGCTTATTTTAAACCTTAATGATGAAGCTATTTTTTACGTTTTTCTATTGTCACATTCCAAGAGCTATAACTTTTTTATCTTTGTGTCGACATAACTGTATAAGGTCTTGTTTTTAGCGGGACAAGTTGTATTTCTTAATAGCACCATTTTGGGTTACATATAATTTATTGATTAACTTTTATTAACTTTTTTGGGGGGGTAATGGAAAAAAAACATACATTTCGCCACTCTTTTTTGCGTCTTAGATTTACACCGTTTACTGTTTGGTATAAATAACATAATAACTTTCTTCAGTGGGTCATTACAATTGTGGCGATACCAAATTTATATAGATTTTGTATATTTTCCTACTTTTACACAGTAAAAACACTTTTTTTTTTCAAAATTATTTGTTTTTGTATCGCCATGTTTAAGAGCCATAATTGTTTTATTTTTACGCCAATGCAGCTGTATGAGGGAGGGCTTGTTTTTTGTTGGACGACTTCTAGTTTTTAATGGTACCATTTTGGAGTACATCACTTTTTATCACATTTTTTTGAAGGAAGAATGAACAGAAAACTACAGTTCTGGCATTGTTTTTTATTTAATTTTTTACGGCGTTCACCGTGCGGATTAAATAACAAAATAGCTTTATAGGTCGGGTTGTTATGGACGTGGCGATACCAAATATGTGTAATATTTTATTTTTTGTTTTTTCATATTAAAGTATTTTATAAGGGAAAAAGTGGGTGTTTCATTTTTTTTATTTGGGATTTTTATTTATTAATAATTTTATAAAACTTTTTGATAACTTTATTTTTAGCCCCACTAGGGGACTTCATTATGCAATCTTCTGATCGCTTTTTATAATACACTGCAATACTTCTGTATTGCAGCGTATTATTGCCTGTCAGTGTAAAACTGACAGGCACCTGCTAGGTCATGCCTCAGGCATGTCCTAGCAGACATCCACTACAGGCAGACCTTGGGGGCTTTGTTGGGCCTCCCGGCTGCCATAGAAGCCATCGGCACCCTGCGATTGCAATTGCAGTGTGCCGATGGGTTGAGAGAGGGAGCACCCTCCCTCCAAAACCATTTGGATGCGGCGCTTGGTATTGAGCGCCGCATCTAAGGGGTTAAACGGGTGATATCGATGTTGAAATCGATCCTGCCCATTAGAGCAGGTGCCCGGCTGTCTTTAGACCGCCCGACACCCGCTTTAGCCGGCACAGGACACCCGTACCGGGCTTATGTCACAGCGACGTGAAAAGGCGGCGTCTGGGATAAGTACCTAGGGCAGTGAAGTAGTTAATCCAAGCATCCCTAGTGGTCTAGAGCAGTAAGGAGCTATGTGGACATCCCTGGTGGTCTATAGTTACTGTAAATATAGAGGTTGTAATGGCAGACACTATGTCAGCATTTAAAAAACTGCTGGATGCTTATTGAATGGCATTGAATGTTATAATTAATCTACCAATGAATGACGTATAATTGAACGAGAAAGGATGAACCTAATGGACCTGTGTCTATTTTCCACCTAGAATATGTAACTATGTAGCACCCCTGTTGGTCTAGGGCAGGAAAGGGGTTGATATCAGCATTCCTGGTGGTCCAGAGCAGTTAGTGCTAAATATCTGCATCCCTGGGGGTCTAGGGTATCTAGACGTTAATGTCAGTATCCCTGGTGTCCAGTAGATTACTTACCCCTACAGGCTTCAGAGATGTGGCCTTTACAGGATTCTGGACTCGCGCTTATCCTATTTACCTTTCTATTACTTCCTTAGCAGAGATCAGAGCAGGGCGTTATAGAGGGGACTGTTGCAGGGTTCTCCCTATGTTTGGGCAGGGCATGGTGCAGTGAGGAGAGAACTCCATCAGCAATTACTATTGTCGTTGATAATGTACTACCAGCATCGGTCCCCTGGACTCAATTACCGGGAAGGTCAGTCAGTTACCGGCTGGGTAACAATCCCACTTACCTCCCACACGACATAAAACATATTGATCGGTTAATTAGATTCCTATGCAATTGTCTTATGTGCCTGAGATAAAGACGTTAGATTGTGATTCCTGACTGTGATTGGTGTGAGTGATTATCATCTTCGGTATGTCCAGCGTTACAGACTATGTTGGTGCTTTATAAGCTCCTGGAAATTATCTCTCTATCTGTCTCTATTACTAGAGATATGGTAGGCTGTTATATAAACCTATAAAAAAATTTTTAACAGGTTTTGCATTGATACAACTGCCTGTGTTCCACCTCCCCACAGATACATGACTTATATCTGCATTGTAACCCACACATATTTTGTCCTGTAATAAATCAATTATTAATCTGGCTTCATATTCCAGAGCAAAGCTTTGTGCCTCATAGGAAGAAATAAGCAAGACATAAACTTAATGCACGGCTGAACACTCTTTGCACAGCAGCTTCTATGGAATGAATGACCCCTTGTTTTCAGGAATACTTTTCAAACAGGAAGAAACAAGATCTATTCCATAGTTCCCCATGAAACGTCTTGAAAATGTATTTTCTCCTCAGGTTGACCGCATGGTGGTATTTGATCGCCTGCATTGTTGTGACGCGGCCTTTGTGCTCACACCACTGTGTAGGGTGTATGGTACTTCAGCTTGTCAATCTCGCCTGTGAGAGCAAAACATGGACATTTAAACTCACAAGACTGAAGGCCTCAATAGGATTGCTTGTTATTTGTATTCCATGGCTATGACTATGTTTTAATCAATACTTTCTATCAGGATCATGGAGAACTGGTAGGAGAAGTTGTCATGTATTATTATAATCAAATGTAGCGAGGCAGAAGAGTTGAGCTGTCTATATTGTATTCTATCTACAAACTCTACACTTGTTTGTTGGACAATAGGTCTAACATATTTGTTAAAGACAATAAGTAAATTTATTGATCATTTCAAATATTTGCTGAATAGAACCATTAACAGGAATCTATCACCAGACTATGGCGTCCCGTTTAGGAGCCTCATGTATGTGGACAGGTCCTAATCTACTATTAGCCCAAACTGCACATAAAAAATATTGCAGTGCGGCAAATAGAGCCTAATAAAGAATGCAGCAGATTGACATCATGCGATGTGCTGCATGTATACATTGCAGCCGTCACTGGTGAGAGGGGCAGGGGAGAGCGTTTCCTCATGAATTCAGCAGACTCATAAATATGAGTCCGCTGCATTCTTTATTAGACTCTATTAGTCTTAAGGCACAGTACATTTTTGTGACGTATGAGCTAGTAGTAGAAGGTGCATGTCTTCCCTTAGACAGAGCAGCATGGTATGTCGACAGATCCATTTTAACCATTACAATATGAACCGTATCTGTTGGGGATTGCGATCTGGCACAAATCCCCCGTGGCGCTCTTTTTGACCGGAGCGGTCATGCCAGGAATCTCACCCGAACAGCCCCTCCGTCTGCTCAGGATGATGCTTGTCGACTTATCTGGAGTTGACACTACAGATCTTTGCTCTGAACTATGTGCAGTTCAGCTGCAGGATCGAGGATCGGTTGCAGAGGATGATGTCAGAGGCTGGGGACCTTAACCCCTTAAAAACACAGTCTGTTTTCGCCTAATGGACCAGGCCATTTTTTTCAAATCTGACGTGTTGCTTTATGTGGTAATAACTTTAGAATGCTTTTATTTTTTTAAGTGATTCTGAGACACATTGTGACACATTGGACTTTAAGTTAGTGCTAAATTTGGCCGATACAGTGATTGTTTATTTGTGGAAAAACACCAAAATTTAGTGAAAATGTGCAAAAATTTGCATTTTTATAAATTTAAATGTATCTTCTTGTAAGACAGATAGTAATACCACACAAAATAGTTACTAATTAACATTTCCCATATGTCTACTTTAGATTGGCAGGGCTCAGAAAGGAAGGAGTGCTAATTGGCATGAAGATTATGCTGATTTGCTTTTTGGGTGTCATACCGCATTTGCAGAATCCCTGTGGGACCAAATAAGTGGAAACCCCCCAAAAGTGAACCCATTTGGGAAACTACACCCCTGAAGGAATTTATCAAGGGTATAGTGAGCATTGATAAATTCACAAAAAACACACAGGTTTTTTGCTGAATTTAGTGGAATTATGCTGTGAAATTGAAAATTAATTTTTTTCTGATAGAGAAAAAGCAACACAACATTTAAAAAGCAACTTCTCCCGATTATGACAATACCCCGTTTGTGATCATAAACGGCTGTTTGGGATCACAGCAGGGTTCAGAAAGGCAGGAGCGCTATTTGACATGCAGATTTTGCTGATTTGGTTTTTGGGCGCCATGTTGCATTTGCAAAACCCAGAGGTACAGTGTACAGTGGAAGCCTCCAAGAAGTGACCCCGTTTTAGAAACTACACCCCTCAAGGCATTTATGATTTGCCTGGACAAATGACAAGGCTCAGAATTGAAGAGGCAATTGAGGCTAGCTCCATTCCCTGCCGTTACAGCAGGGTGTCAGCTGTAATATACAGCTGACAGCGCCATCTTGTTTCTGCGGCCAAAAGCCCTTTATGCCTCGCCTCCCGAAGGGACCTAACAGGCTTCCATACTTTGCAGACAGGAGGACAGTTTTAGGCCTCCGGATTGCCCGAGCAGCCATCGGAATCCCACGATTGCATTGCGGGATTCCAATCTGCTGGTAAACCCCATGGATGCAGCGCAGGCTAGCTTCGGTCCTGGCCATGCAGCAGGGTGTCAGCTGTAATATACAGCTGACACCCACTACTAGTACTACTTTTCTAGACTACAAAATGGAAAAATAATAATATTTCTGCATATATCCTAATTCTAACTGCTCACAGGACTCTAGGAAACTGGATGACATCTCTATAGGAGCTGTCGTAAAAGCCACATTTTTGGTCACCGGAAATAGATACAACTAAGAAATGGCTGAATAGTATAGTTGACAACTTCACAGAAGAGTACAATTGAAGGATATCTGACAGATGCATTAAGACCTAAGTGGACAGATTGACCCATATGTAGATCTGCTACTTGGCTGCATAGACAACAGACTTTTGTACGCTACTAATAGTGTTTAGAAAATATAAGGGGGTTATCAAGGGCCAAACTTATCAGCTTAATAATGTGAATGCAGATATCTTACAACACAATAGTTCTATGTCATGGCTGCCAATGATTTTGGAGCACTCTATGAATTTCTTTCTGAAACCTTACATTATTTTGAAAGTCATCCAAATAAAACCAATTTTGATAATTTTGAAAAATGTCTGTATTTTTCTTTTTTTATCTTAGGCCTAAGGAGAGAGGATACATATAATTTACCCTCATTATCCTGAAAGAGGAGACAGGTTGCCAGTATGAAGCTAACATTAAATGAACGAGGGTAGATATAATTTCAACAGTTTCCAAATGAAGCAAATAAATGGATTTAGAGATATTTGCACATAATTATTTATAGCCTGATCATGTCAAGTATTTAATGAGCTTATTATTTCTACATAGGAAAGGAGAATATACCACTTATATTTTTCTATAGTTCTTGCTTGAGCATGAAATGTTCTTAGTATGGTTGCCATTTCCATTCACAGGACAGAGTTCTCCTTAAAACGGAAGAAGAATACTACAGCCAAGAAATTGACTAAATTATATTAGTTGTTTACAACTGCGTACCGAAAGGTGGCCAACCTTTAACAGTCAATAGAGACTGCGGCATCTAAGTGGTTTACAGAGGGAGGGGCTCCCACGGTCATCCACTGATGGCCTGCAAATGCGACAGGCAATAATGCTTTGTCATACTAAGTATGCCAAAGCAGTATACAAGGAATCAAAGGATTGGGAATAAAAGTGGGACTAAAAAAATAATGAATTAAATAAAATTAATTTAAAAAAAACTTTGCACAGTAAAAAAATAATAAAACCATTTTTTCCAAAAAAAGTTGTTTTATTTGGTCAAAATGTAAAAATAAAATACAAAGTAAACATATATGGTATCTCCACAATCGCAACAACCCGAACAATGAAGTTAACTTATTATTTAAACCACAAGGGGAATCCTGTAAAAAGAAACACAAAAACCAACAACAGAATTGCTTTTTTTCCATCCCTCTTCCTCAGAAAATGTAATAAAGGTTAATCAAAAAGTCCTCCCTGGATCTATGTCCACAAGTTAAGATATTTGTGGACTTGGTCACATAAGATCTCAATCAATTGAGCGAAATGCCACTCAAGAATAATAACATTACAACTGAAGAACACCAAGCTCTGGAGGAATTCAAGACCTGGAACTGATGTCATTTTTAAACAGTCAGACAAGGGTGGGAACGTCGTTATATGGCCTAAAGATCTTTATATTAAGGAAGCCAAAAGACAGCTCAATAACAGAGACTGTTATAAATTCCTGTGGGGGGATCCCACCCTACAATTCCAAAAGGAATATGAGAGACTCATCAGTTCAGGTCTAGAAGAGAGAGCTATTTCAATGAGCGAGGCCAAGTATCTCTCAGTCAGACTCCCAAGGTGGGAACCTTTTATATTTTGCCCAAAATACACAAAAATATGGAGCAACCACCAGGAAGACCTATAGTGTCTGGCCAGGGATGTCTGACTGAGAGATGCAGTCAATGGCTAGATTTAGAATTACGCAATTTTGTATATAAACTGCTGGTTTCTTACACCCGGGATACAATGCAGATACTTCAGGAGCTCAACAATGCTAATCTAGAAGAGGGTGAAATTTTAGTAACCCTGGATGTAGAGAGTCTCTATACTAACATCAAACATGATCTGGGGTCTAGAGCTGTTGATTTCTTTTTGGGTCGTGAGCATAATTATAGTCCCAATAGGAGGATTTTTGCCAATAAAGTGCTGAAGTTTATTCTAAGTAGGAATTATTTACTATAAACCCAAGGAACGTCAATGGGAACGGCATGTGCACCAACTGTTGCCAACCTGTTCCTTGGGTGGTGGGAGGAAGAAATTGTCTTCGGTGAACTTTTCCAGATGCATGTCGATAAAATTTCGATATGGCGTAGATATATTGATGATATCATATTCATCTGGAGAGATTTCCGAAAGCGAACTACTGAATTTCATTGATAAACTTAATATATACGAATTGAACTTAAAATTGACCCTAAACTATAGCAGACAGGAAGTAACATTCCTGGATGTCAAAATCGGGATTGATCAGAATCATGAAATTGTTACAAATCTATATAGAAAAAAGACAGCTACCAACAGTCTCTTAGACGCGAAAGTGCCCATCTAAATAGAACCAATCATAGGAATCCCTAAAGGAGAATTCCTAAGACTAAGGAGGAATTGCTCCACCTTTGAAAATTTCAAAAAAGGAGCTAAAGACCTAAAAAAACGACTCAAGGAGAGACACTATTCAGGGCACCTGATACAAATGTAACGAATACTCACACTTTTATGTCTTTAACAAGACATACTTAATAACAAGTTACCCCTTCTGGCCTATAAAAAGCACAAGAAACAAAATGCTCCCGCCCCCGGAAGAAGCTGACTTTGATCAGCGAAACGTACGTCGGGACAATACCAACCAGATAATAGGGAAAGGAATATAGAGGGAGAGATTAGCACAATACAATATAAACTAGTCTTACCATATCCAATATTAAGCTTTCAATCGCAACGATTCCGGGCACTCGTTCATGATGCCTAGCCGTCTAGTGCTGATGATGTCACAGCACTCACGGCTGATACTTTGAATGTTACAAGCACGATACAGCTCATGATCTCAATCTCGCTGTTTGGAGGTGTTTGACTACGGACTGGGAGCTTGTTTATCCTAGTGCAGTGAAAGCTTCGATCCCGGTATCGCTGCTCGGCTGACAGTTCCTGGAGCAGCGACGCCCGGGACAATACACAAAGTCCGGACACACACAACGACGGACTGGGAGACTTACTTTCTCCTAGTGCAGTCAAAATGATGATCCCGGTCTCGCTGTATGGCTAATAGTTCCTGGACCAACGAAACCTGGGACAACACATAAGTCCTGATACACGCAACCACAGACTAGGAAACTTACCTTTTCCTGGTGCAGTATATCTTAGCTGCTTAGTAGAAATGGTAGGTAAGGGGAGAGGAGGAAAAGGAGCGTGGTGGGTTAAATGTCGCCTTCAATTGTTATATTAATACCGACTGGTATGGTCCCATACCGACCCTGGTAATAGGGAAAGATTATCGACTATAGAGGGCAAGATTAACATGAGAAAATTCTAAATCTAACCTTACCGTATTCAGTTCGTCCCTTGCAAACCCGGAACGAACGGAGGTAGTGGTAACACCATTACAGGCTACCGAGCTGACAGTTCGTTCCTTACAAAGCTGGAACGAACGTACGTGGTGGTAATATCATCACAGGCTACTGAGCTGTCAAATGCCGATGACGTCGCGGCTCTGACAGCTTACATCCTGATAACTTGCCGGCGCTAATAACCAGCAAGTCTCATAATTTAATATATCAGTAATGTTCACAACTTAAGAAGAGCCTGTCTATCTATGTAGACGCAGCAAAAAGCTATCATTTCTACACTGCCGCCTGAAAGTGAATAGCAGTGTCAATGTCGAGAGAACACAATACACAATAGACTATGTATCAGCAGTTTACTACGATAGATACTATATGTTCACGTTGCTGACCAAGGTGCAGATCTAACTAAAAGCGTTGGGAATACAATAAATAAAACGCACTAGCAGATGAAATAACTGCTTACCGATACAAATTTCATTCCTTTTTGCACTATTGTACAACCAACCAATTGGAACGGCAAAAAACGCATTCAGGCAATACGCAGCTGCTCACGAAGTCTGAACACAACCTCTTGCGGAGTGCTTATGCAGGAAATTTCACAGATATAATATATCAATTATCCTTGCAGCACTACCTCTTCTATTTTCACCAAGGTAGTGAAAGCAACTACCAGGCTTTCTACTTTGTTGAATCAGATAAAAGTCGAATTACACTTTGTAACAATTTAACAATATTATACAATGTGGCAATAACAAAAGGGGACATTGCACAACATAATCCTTCTGCTATTACACCAGTCGGTATCAATATAACAATTGAAGGCGACATTTAACCCACCACGCTCCTTTTCCTCCTCTCCCCTTACCTACCATTTCTACAATTCAATAGGTGGTGTACACCTGAGCATGGAGGGAAAACCAAATTTAATTCAATATTAAAATTAAAAAAGTGGAGGTCTCCTCTACTAATATCTTAGCTGCTTGTCTGACACAGGCTGCAGCCTCAATCCTGTGGTTGTGGGAATTCATGGACTAAGTTACAATTGCACTAATAAGCTTTTTGGAGTACTCCATCCTTTTTCCCATGTATAGTGAATGGTCATACAATGGCTCTTTTTTTTTTATCAATGGGATTTGAAATATAAAAATACTTGCAATCAATGAAGCAATAAAAATTAAAAATAAAAACAAAAAAATAAACAATATAACAGTTTGTTTGTGCATTCAAAAAAAAGGGGACACTGTACAACAAATTCCTTTTCCTATAACAGTCGGTATCAATAAAAATAAAAATAATTGAAGGCGACATTGATCACTCTTGCTCTATTTTCCCTCTCTCCCCATACCCACAATTTCTATAATCCAAATAGGTGGTGTACACCAGAGCAAGAGCAGTCACTATAATTTAAAATTTAAAATAAAGAAATAACAAAATAGGAGGTTCTCCGTTCTCAATTTTTTTCATCAAAAAGTCTCATGCACACCAAAACGGCACTAATGAAAACTTCACCTCGTCCTGCAAAAAAATTACCCATCATGGCTACATCGACGAAAAAATAAAAAAGTTATGGCTCTTTGAATCCGACAATTAAAAAACTGAAAAAATTGCTTGATCATTAAAGGCTAAGTAAATCTTTGCACACAATTTATTTTTATTTTTTTTTAAAAATAGAACAATGTGTTATGTGATTTTAAGCAAGTTTTAAATCGTTTTTTATTAAGTAAAAATAAAACGTTTTGAGATACAGCTTCTATGTATCCTGTATACATAGAAGCTGTATCTTGGCGTCAAAGCTGAATCCATTACACTTAGAGGTGATTGATAACAGATGAATCCTGCGTGTCAGAGACACACAGGACCAGCTTTCATCCAAATCGTCAGTCCAGCTCTCCTGACGGATTTGGCTTTGACGGCAAGATACATCTTCTATGTATACAGTATAGGTGTAAGCTGTATTTAAAAAGGTAGAAACATTTTTTAATGAAAAACAATTTAAAACTTGCTTCAAATCACATAATACATTGTTTTATTTTAAAGTGCAGAGATTTACATATCCTTTAAGGGTCAAAATAGGCCGATCATTGAAGGGTTAAACTTGTTGTTGGCCTACATATTGGTGTGATTGCTCTACACCTTTACATTTGGTGGTCCCTAAATTCCTTCCATTTCCACATAAACCAAGGTTAATGAGGAATTTACATGAGAAACTTTGCCTTCTCTGCCATCATTGAAAATGTGAATAATATTTGCATTTTAGTAAGTAATGTTCGTGTATCTCGTGATCACGATAATGCTTGATATGCCGTGGAATCTGATCTTGAATCCTCTTTCTGTTCCACACATATTTACCTCTCCCACCCCTTGCTGAGAAGATAAGCTGTGTGCAGGTCAGTCTTCTAGTTAAGTCTGTCATCAGGTGCTAATTTATGCGCTGGCTGATCCATTTTCCCCCTTATCTGAACATTTGGAACAGGTGTCACCTGGAACCCAGCCACCTCCTCAGGAATAAAATAATGATGTGACCTCCATTCATAGAGTCGAGAGTTTGCCCAGTTCATGCCTAAAAAGAAATTTTTTTAACTCTTTCTATGATGACATCTGCTCTAATACACATTGTGATCCAGGTATGAAAAACATTGCTGACGATGAAGCTGTTGGATACTGTCGTGTGAACGGCTGATATGGTTCGACAAGCAAATGTTCACAAACCGTCCACTTATTTTTCTTAGAGATATTCTAAACTAAATTATACCAAACTTATAGTATGTATTTATCACAGAAAAACAACCCATCTTCCTATAAACATCTTATTTTCCACTGCCAGTATCAGTGACATCTGGATAAAGACCCAAATGCATTCATCAGTTTATGCCGTTTTTTGGCATAAACTGAGTGCAAACAAAGTTACAAATGATTCCGCACGCAATTTTTGCACAAAAATGTGCAACTTCTCTCGGCAATTGAAAAGTGAGCAGAAAAAGTAGGCGTGGTTAATTGGAAATGGGCGAGTCCTGCAACTTTAAGACAGATATGTTAAAACTAAAGTCAGAAAATGGCACAAATTTTGATGTAGGCGTAGATTTAATTTTCTAACTTTGACACAGTCCAAAATGCACCAAATTTATTCAGAGGTGTGCACCTTTTAATAAATTTGGCACAATTCTTTCCAATGTATAAAAAAATTGTCTTAATAAATGTGAGGTAAAGTCTCTGGATCTTTTGGCCAAGCGTGTAGATAGTAGAGGCTGATGGAGCATATGCTCCAGGTGCTGGTTGCCAGGGGAGAGTCAACAAGTCACCCTTGGCTATATTATTTAGATACAGGGCTAAGGCAGCAAACTGAATCTTGTAACAAAGGTGAAGTTTTGACATCCACAATATAATCATTGTGTCACCATGATGACCAAATTTTTGGAGCTTCAACTTTAGTCTTAAGGCCCTTTTACATGAGCCAATAATCAGGCAAACGAGCATTCATACGAATGTTCATTCCGGATCATTGCCCTGTGTAAATAGGGGCAACAATCAGACAATGAATGAGCAAACGCTCATTCATCGGCTGATCAGCTCGTTTAGGCGGCCAATAATATGGTCGTTAGTCGACGCACAGCTCCCGAGAGGTCCGCTGCCGACATAATGAAAATATATGGGGATGAACAATCGTAGTAACAATCACTTGTCTCCATATATAACCGATCGTTGCTCTTTGTGAAAGGAGCAAACGAGTGACGATCGAAAAACTGTCTCCTTGATCGCGCTCATTTTCACGCCCAATATCGGCTGTGTTAAAGGACCCTTACCTTCGAATCCTATAACCATCATCTCTTTTAATATATCTACAGACAGTGAAACAGTAGTCAACAACTGAACTTTCTTAGTCTATTTCAGTAATAACAAGAAAACATAATGCAATTAATGGACAAAAAACAAAGTCACAGACAGTTTCCCAGCCTAAGTCAAGTGTAAAAAGAAAAAGGCTATATCTGACATAAGTTAATGAACATGTGTACAATATTAAATAGCTCCCAATGGCAATATTGCTGGGCTGTACAATCAGTGTCATGGATAATACAACTAATACATTGAATTCAAGTCAATGACTGAATGTCCTTCAAATCACAATTGTATAAGCTCCTGCGGCACATCAAGCAGGTGAATGTGCTTCTTCATATTCTGCAATGAGTTAAGTCAGTAGATAAAATCACAATGTATCCTTGTTTATCTGGAGTCATTTTTATAGTGAAAATCAGTCCATCAACCTCGTGTTATAATGCGCTATAAATCCAGAATATCAGGCTGGCAACAATATCTTCACCTTGGATTGGTTTAAAATGTAGGGGGTCTTTCATAGCTTCCGGAAAAAAAGACAGGTATTTAAGTTAATTCCTGTACACTGTATCCATACTTAGTGATTAGAGTTATATGTTTTTTAGTTTAGGTTCCACCACAGCAGTAGTATGTAGAATGTTCCGAATATCTTCCATGAAGTTCTGGTGACCAATGTGATGCCAGTGATCAAGTGGTTTTACTGTACACATTCGGAAAAGAAGAACTATATTTCTTTATATGGTGGATCATATTCCGGTGGAAATTGCTTCTAAAGAGTTGAATGGCCAAAATTTCAGTAGCATCATGAACAGCGATAATCTTTAAATTGTTCAAATTGACTAGAAATTGCAGGCAACCAGCACAATATCCAGTTCCAGATCACATTTTTATTGCAAATAGTTACATTGCTTTCAGGAAGTAAAATAGGAACTTTGCATAGAGTAAAGACGATCAATAGGATTTCCCACTCGAGTCTGCAGTGACCCTACTTCAGGTACTGCTAGAAGACATTCACCCAAGTTAAGGGAAGCGTCATCACTGTCCATGTCATGAAACATGCTTTCTCCACCTGGAAAATAGTAAAAACTAATTTTTACGATGGCATGATCATTATTACTCAATAATGCATAAGCACTTTATGCTATTCATGGCTGCATTTATCATCACACACTTTAGGGGTCAATCTATGTACAACAGATCTTGGAAGTTATTTCAATGAAATCATGTAAAACACTATCTAAAAATAAATAACCAAAAAGATTGGAAAAGTCTTGTGATCTAATTAGAGAATGTTTCAGATGTAAAGACTGTGGCTAGTTGAGTGATTAAGACTTAAAATACCCAAGTTTTTGAGTTGAGAGAATACAGTAGTGTACTGCACATCTAACCTTACATATAGATCTATCTCTTAAGCTGGCCATACAAGAGATAAAAATCGGGCAAAATGGCTGATTTTGTCCATTTTGGCAGAACATCATTTAACAAATTAAGGCGAACGATTATTGGCGATAGCAGATTTCTGTTTGCCAAAAATGTGATCGGTCAGGTTGGAAAATTTTGGGTGCTGTTGGCCTAAACTACATGTATATGGCATGATCATCCGAATTCAGCTGATCATTTGCCACTTTGCACCAGCCCCGGTAAGTCAGCTTTATTTAAAGTCCCTTATCAACCAGTTTAGTCTCTACTGTTGTTGGTGGGATTGTTTCCAGACGATCATTGTCTTATGTGTTTCATGTGTATATGTTATTTATCTAATATTTGATTCTAAAGTTGGATACTAGATCAAATTGTGTAATCCATCTGTAGCCCATTGTATAATTTGGATTGCATCATCTAAAGCTGGCTATACCTTCGAGATAGCTGTTGGCTTGTTAGGCTATTTCTCCCAACATGCATTTTCGGATTGGTCAGGCATGGTTGTTCTTTTTGATGGGAAGAGGGGAATAAGCTGGTGCCAAACTTGCCTGGCAGCAGCTTATCTCCGATGGGAAAAAAGGATCAGGCATGTTGAAATCTAGCAGAAAAGCCTGCAGAAAACGATGGGTTCAACCAATTTTTTATCCTTTGTGTATGGCCAATGTAACATCCATGGCTGCGGAGCGTCGGGATTACTCACCCGTCGATGGCCGCAGCCATGGTCTGGTAAGCACTGGCCCGCATCTCCTCCCCAGGAGACACTAGCTCTCACTTCCGCTCCACTCTGCTGTGTCCCGTATGGTGTATGCGCATGCTCGCGCCCAGCCTTAAAGGGCCAGCGCGCACACATGCAAAACATTAGTAATTAGTCCAATGATCTCCATGGACTTTAAGAAGGGCCCTGCCCCTTTGCTCATTGCCTGAGCATACTGTCACGATCTGTGGGTATGTGGACCCACTGGGCCGTACTGCCATAGCGAGATAGCAGCTGGCCAACAGAGTACCAAGTCAATATATAAATAGTCCAAGCATAACGGTACCTGTACCACTACGGGACACAGCAGAGTGGAGTGGAAGTGAGTGCTGGCGTCTCCTGGGGAGGAGATGCGGGCCAGCGCTCACTAGACCATAGCTGCGGCCGTCGAGTGGTGAGTAATCCCGACGTTCTGCGGCCATGGAAGTTACAGCCATCTTACAGGAGTTGTCCCATGATTATTCCATTTATCTGTTGGGTCAACAAAAACATAATTTTTAAATTGAAATCATTTTAAATAAATGTTCCTGATTCTAGACATTGCTGTTAGATACTTTTGATGAAGCCCCCTGGTGTTCTTTTGATTATTTCTTAGAACATTCACCTAATGTGTCCAGAGTCGGTGGACACACATGCCAAGTAGCTCAGTCCCACATCCTGGTTTATTTTGTACACAAGTGGCGGAGTGATTCCGGTTATTGTGCAGTCCAGCCAATAAGAATTGGCTCACTATACGCGGCTTCTCACCAGCTCTAAACACATTAGGTTAATTTTCTCAGAGGGGATCGAAAGAACACCAGGAGGTGCCACTAAAAGTATGTAGCAGCAATACCTAGACACAGGAGCATTTATTTTTTATTTTTCTGATTGAAACATTTTATATTTTGCTGATCTAACAGAGAAATTGAATATTTAATTGTGGGTAACTAAGTCCGTATGTTCTTCACACAGCATTAGATGAATGACCTGTACCCATGTCAATATTGTTAACATATAGCCATAGGTTTTCAATAGCAGGACCATAAAGTGTATTGTTAAATGCATTTATTTTTTACTATAAAACCCAAAATGCACTTCAAAAAATTAACTCTCAGTAAAATATTACAAGAGCTGCTAGAATCATCCAAACACATGTATGTAAATGTTCCTGGTAGTTCTCAGAAATAGAGATTCATGAGATAAAGACGTGATCATGGTGAGCAGACATTTTCTGATGGATTTCCTGTTTGTAATCCCATTGCAGATTATATAGATTACATTCAACTACACAGATAATCGAGAGAACGTAGACTTTTGCGTCTTTTTAAAACATAAAGGTTGTCTATAAAGTAAGACAAGATGACAAAAAATAATAACTCACCGTAAGGATGCATGTGATCTCCTGGCATCTGGGGAGGTGTAAGCCCTTGCTGGAATGGGTCTGAACTATATATGTTTTGCTCTATGGAAAGTAGATGTTGCTGAGGGAGTGATGTAAAGACATTCATGATTCCTTCAATGCTGGAGTTACTGGAACTGTGTGTTGGTGCTGCAAAATAATCAGTAAATCAAGTATTTAGCTACTTTATAGAACTGTAACAGGATTTACTTTATCATTTTGTTACTCATCAAAGGAGCTCATAATTAGAAGTGATCCTCTATTTATAATATATATAGATTGTATTTAATTTGCAGAAATTGGGTATTAATACAGTGTCAGAAAAAAAGGGCTCTAACAACCAGTCCGAGGCACATTTTAATTTTCATTTTCATTTTTCCTGTGCCGTTTAGAAAATGAAGACTGAACTATTATGGGTTGAGTGACTTTGTAAATATATTGCAAATATAATTATCTATCTTGACATGATTCAGTAACAGCCTGTATTATGGCTTAGAGCTGCATTCACAATTATGCATGCTTCAGATCTGAAATCTCCTATCATTGCTTTCTATTGTAATGTCTGCACAGAGTTTGATCTTCTGATTCTGAAAAATGTAGTCCATATACCAGGCAAAAAAAATAAAAATAAACTACTGTATTATAGCAGTTCAGCTAAGCTTTTAATGAGTCTGTCAACAAGTTTGTCGACTATTTACAATGACAACTATAATTTATAACTCAGGACCAGTACAAGATAAGCAATGCAGTGTATTTACAAGCTAACTCAAAACATTATATCGATTATATCTACATGAAAATGCTATGGCAGTCAATGGTGTTCATAGGTGGACATAACCTTTAAATAAAATAATAAGAAGATGTAAACCAATTAAGAAGTTGAATATGGTAAAAAAAAAAAAAAAAGCCAAACCATCATTAATAAAAAACCTTGATTAATCACGTTAAAGCAAATATATATGTATATATATATATATATATATATATATATATATATATATATATATATATATATATATACATATATACTGTATATATCTACATTTATACACACATACATTTTTTGTGGCAGAGGCCAGTCCCTTACTGTAAAAGTACACAGTTCTGAGACACATTCCTACCTGGTGGGACACGGGATGGGTTTTGCTGATCTTGCTGCTGTTGCTGTTGTTGCTGTCTTCTTGCCAACTTCTTCATCTGTTTAAAGCAAAGAACAGGAATAAGACTAGAATGTAGGTGAGTCGAAATAGGATTCTGGTAATTTAATCAGTGCACTCTGTTTATAAATCATATTCGGGAATGGCATGATGAGCTCTTTACATAGCTTCAAAGATAATAATTGTTCCTCCTTGCCAAAATGTTGAATGGTACATTGTATTACGATATACACCTTTTGACGCCTCTAAGATTTCTTCTCTACAACATTATTCCACCCTAAACATATTTAAAATTCATTCAGAGGGGGACTGAAGTGATCTTAAAAGACTATATATACCCTTATTAAGGTGTGCAGGCAATTTTGTTGACCAAATTATTTTGGTAGTAGATGGTTGAAGGTCAACAGTCTGAGAAAATTCCAACACAGTATTTTTTTCCTTTTTTGATACGTAAATTGTTGACCCTTGACAACGCTCAGTAGATCAGAAATCCAACAAAAGAATAGATTATTTATCTGAGATTTTGTAGTTCTTAAGGGACCTTTTACACAAGCCACTATTTGGGCAAACGAGTATTCATCGACTTATTGTAATGCTGTCTAAACAAGGAGATGTGCTGCCGATATGATAGAAATGTATGGAGACAAACGATTGTAGTAAGGATTGCTCGTCCCCATACATTTCTGATCATTGCTCCATTTGAAAGGAGCAAACGAGCACCAATCAATGAGCTGCCTCGTCAATCGTTGCTTGTTTTCACAGCCCATATCGGGTCATGTAAGAGGACTTTAACCCTACTATATATCATGTAGCTTAAACCTTTGCTTCGAATTTTGTCCACCAAACTGGCTAGACTTATTCCTTAAAGACCTGATCCTCAGCTAGAATCAACCAGATATAGGAAATATCTGCTGCATAAAAAGGGTAAATTTTGATCTTCAGCTAGAAGTCCATCAGCATCACCAGCAAAGATAGCAAAACATTTCTGAGCTATAGAACAACGTATTTATATTGGAGTCAATGAGAGTTGTCAGATATGATCCGCAATTAGTGAGCTGAGAATCTGTGAGCGTTGTCAGTACAATGAGTGACCTGCTGGATTGTCTGGATGTCAGACTCTGGCACATACACTATATTGTAAGTTAAGATTTTACTTCTGATAATGTCGACAAAACAGTCTTGATTTCATTATCATGCCATAAATGCCTGATAGATGGGGATCCCACCTCTGAGACTCCACCTATCAGAAGAATGGAGGTAAGTGTAATATAAGAGAACATGAAGAGCTGGCCGTCCCTGCACAAGGCATGGCTCTCTCTAATGAAGTCTATGGGAGATGCAAAAACTGATGATCAAGGAAGGAAGGCCTCCCCTTATCAGACATTTAGGGTATATCCTGTGGATGCGCCATGAATATCATTAGTCAGAATACCACTTTAAAGAAGCACTCTGGCGGAAAACAAATTCCACACCCCTTTGAAAATGTGATTAGGTGAAAGTTAGTGAGGTGAATTGGTTTACTGGCATTTAATTTGACTGTAGCTGTTCTGTTCCAGATCGCCATTGGGTGCCATGATCTCCACTCTGACTCCCTGAGGCCTTCAGCATCTACTTTAGGGATCGGGAGTCAGTCTCTCAATGCAAGTCTATGAAAGCCTCAATGTGAGTCTCATAGAATTTCATTGCGAGACTGCATTGAGAGAGTTGATGCTGTAGGATTTGGATGGCCAGAGTAAAGATCACGTGATCCAATGGAGGCCCGGAACGAAGCGTCTAACTGACAAATAAAGTGCTCGGTGAACCAATACACCTCTCTACCTTTCATCTAATCACATTTTCAGACAGTAGCCAGAGAAAAAAAATGCTTCTTTAAGCTTCGGTTACTCAGCTAGAAAACCAGGAGAATTGGCCGAAACACCTGCTGAGGAATGGAACCAATTTTTTCTAGTGCGCTCAATGAGAGTTGTCGGGCAAGATTTGCAGGTAATTTGGGGTAGTAATACATGCTGTTTTAGACATCTTACCTTTGCTCTCTGATTCTGGAACCAAACTTGCACCACGCGGACACTAAGACCAGTTTCTGCTGCAAGTGTCTCCCTCACCTTCACAACAAAAACATTGAGCAGTCAGTTTATAGAGTATTTTAAACTAATGCATACAATCTACAGCAGTAGTGTATAGAGAGTAAACAATGGCAACAAGAATTTAAAGGGGCTGTTTGACTATTACAGGGGTTATTTGGTGCATAAGAAAAAAAACAGCAGCCGTTAACATAACAAAAAACGCTTATACTCACCTCTGCCACACCAGTCTAATGCTGCCGCTCCGACATTTCCCCAGTTTTTGTTTAAAAGCAGACAACACGTACTGCTGACACCAATCAGTAGACTCAGCAGTCATGTGCTGCACTACATGCATCCACCCCACCCCACCCCCCCCCCCAAGTAAATAATGACGCTCGAAATTCCAGGTTCACTGACACATACTCGAAACAAAACGTCATCACTTCCGGAAGAATTGGGCCAGCCGCAGAACCATGTGACCATGATGCATGGTAGGCAGAAGGTGGCACAATTTACACAGTGAGTGATTTTAAAAGGTATTAATTGCTCCCCAGGACAGGGGAGGAGAAAAAAAAAATAGGTTGGGAGACCCATTTAATATCATATTTCCTGGACTACAAAAAGTGGGCATTTCTAGTGCAATGTTAGGGTCAACATCTTATTTTATTGTTCTCGTCCTTAAATGAGGATGAGGTGCAATACCAGACACAGCCCATGTACAAGGCTGGCACTGTTTCTGGTAAAAAAAAAAAGCACGCTTCTTATCTCAGACAATCTCGTTAAGCACCGACTATAGATGTTTTTCAAAGTCACTGTATTTTATATTTTATCATAATTTCCATTTAACCTCTTTTAGTTACTATGGACACTTACAGATATGTCTTCCTTGCAAGAATAAAATGTACTTATTTAAATTTCTACTGGTGATGTACTATATCTTGTCTTCATTTCATTTCCTTATTAATGTCATGAAAACATTTTAAGTTTTTATTATTACACTTAATGTTCCTTAAAGGGTAGCTAAACTTTCATAAAAGTTCTGACATGTCATAGTGACATGTCAGAAGTTTTGATTGGTGTGGATATGAGCAATGAGACCTTAACCGATCGCTGAAACGAAGTGGCAGAAGGGCGGCGCTGAGCCGCTTAGTTTCTGTTCGGCTTTTCTCGGAAAGTCGAGCAGTTGGTGTACTGGCCCATAGATTTTCTATTGAGCCCGTACACCAACTGCTCGGCTTTCCGAAGAAAGCCGATCAGAAGCCAAGAGACTCATCGCTCACCCGAGCACTCTTGCCTCTTCGTCGTAGTGATCAGTGGGGGTCTCAGTGCTTTGACCCCCACCGATCAAAACTTCTGACATGTCACTATGAATGTTTAGCTAACCTTTAATGTAAGAATATCCTCACATAATATCAAATAAATGTACTAGTGACTAATGCCAAAATGTCTAGAATGACAGTGGTGTATACAAGTTACATCTAAGGCCAGCGCCACCTTACCTTTCTGCATGGTTTAGAAGAGACCTCAAATGAAGCTTTGAAAGCTCTTCTCTGCTGTGTTGTAAGAATCGTCCTTGGTCTTTTAGGCCGTTTTTGATCTTTCCCATCATCAGTTCCTTTCCCATTTTCAAATTTACCCCCATCTTCGTCATCGTCACTCTTACCTTCAAGAAAAGAAGTGGGAGATCATGCAATTTTACTCATAATTAATTGAAACAAGCTTTGCATTTCCTTGACAACAACCTGTTTCTTTATTTTAACCATGTTTTAGTCTGTTAAACCATACTGTTCACCATGAATGTGATTTTACAATATACTAGCCAATACATGAGATAATACGCTAATAACAACCTTTATTGTATCTTCTTTATTGTAGCTTCTTTTACTTCTTAACTTAGAGTTATTTTTTACAAGTCCAAAGTAATGTATGCAGTATACCAAAAAGACTAATGTGGTTACTTAAAGAGGTTATTCCACAATGAGAAGCTCTGTCCATTTGCCGCATTAGAGCATGTGGACATCATAAATGGAGGTCCACTACTCCAGACCCTCTCTATTAGCTAGAATATTAGACTGAAAGAGCAGCTCCCAATCTTCAACTGGCCATGTATTACATTGTCACTCATTATTTAGAATTGGCGCCATCTAATACTAGGAAATTGAAGTGAACAATAAATGGTGTATCCAGCACTCAGTATAAAATATTTGGGCTTTATTCTGTCATTTTAAAACAGAAAGATTAAAATAAAAATCCCGGGACCACGCTTAAGCGTTTCAGACCACTCAGGTCCTTAGTCATAGCTATGAGTGTTCTGAAACGCGTAAGCATGGTCCTGGGATTTTTATTTTAATCTTTCTGTTTTAAAATGACCGAATAAAGCCCAAATTATTTTATACTGAGTGCTTGATACACGATTTATTGTTCACTTCAATTGCCTTGTATACCTGCTGTTGACTCAGGATTATATTGGGAGTATCTCCAAGCACCTTCAAGATTTGGATGTGGAAATAATCAACTGCACGAATTAACGCAGGGGAAACGCGCTGAGCTAACTAGAAGTAATATTTTTTCCATTTTGCCATCTAATACTACATTACTCCTGCAGTGGCCAAGGGAACTGTATGACTGGCTGCAATTTCCCCTGGTGAAATCATCTGATTCCTGTGGTTTCAGGAACCAGACTCATGGTGAACAGTAGTAGGTTTTTAAAGAGATGTTAACACGACCCCACTGAAAGACAAAAATATAAGTAAACGTCCATCACTGAAATCATTAACTTCCTTTTATATCACATAGTTACATATGGCTTCACTGACTCTATTGTTTAAGATGACATGATGGAAAATTTTAAAGGGGTTGACACAAGATTAAATGTTATCCCCTAACCACAGGATAGGTGATAACATGCTGATTGGTGGGGGTCTGACCGCTGGGACCCCCACCGATCACGAGAACGGGAGTCTCATTCTTCCGAATGAATGGAGCGGCATGTCAAGCATGCACCATGCTACTCCATTCATCTCTATGGCACTGCTGGAGATAGCCAAGCGCTGTGCTCTGCTGTCTCCGGCAGTCCTATAGACAGCGAAAGAAGCACAGTGCACATACTCAGCTTGCCGCGCCAGTCATTCAGAGGAACGGGACTACCATTCTCGTGATCAGTGGGGGTCCCAGCGGTTGGACCCCCATGGATCAGCATGTTATCACCTATCCTGTAGTTAGGGGATAACATTTAATCTTTGGACAACCCCTTTGATCATGAAAAGAGTAATTTAATCGTTATTATATTAGGGAGAGAATTGGAGTCACTCTTTTATTTTGTGACAACACTACAAATCGTGGAAAGCATCTGTAAAGGTGGATGTCAAAAAGTAGTGAATTATCTGTGTATTCAAGGGATTGTCTGTTTTAGAAAACCCATTTTCAAATACCCTATTAGAAGATTCTGACTTAATAGAGGGGAGTCCCTCATTCAGGACCTCAATCTCTTATCCAGAATGGGAGGACTACAAAAAGCATCTCTTTCTCTCTGGAGGATCTGGAACGTCCATGCACTAAATGGACAGCCCATTGATTTCAATAAGCACTGTGTAATGCCTTATTAGACCCGTGATGGGGCTACAGGAAAATTGAGCACCAGTTGACAAGTTCCCTCAAAGATTACAGTTTATTGCTAGGGCTCCGAGAGGTGGGGCACCCTGTGATTAGATTTTGTCAGGGGACACTTGGGATTCAAGGGATTGTCCAAAGTTGACAACCCCTTTAAAGGTAGATAAACCAGTGTATTTTTACATAACCTTTATATTGTAGCTGTCTATTTTGTCCATTTCATAAGGCATTTTCCATTTTTGTTGTTGTGTAATTCAAATTCTTATTTTAGTATATTATGTGAGGAGGCGATCAAGATTGTGAAACTTATCAGCAAAACTAATGAATATTTCAGATCCTAAACTACCTGTAATGGAGCATAAATTATTAAGAGCACTTTTTCTTTAGTTCCATTACAGCCAATTTGGAAAGGAAATGATCGCTGAATTAAAAGAGCAAATTTATATGTCAATGGGGCTTGATTTAGAACAGCGGGAAGATGTAAGTATCCTGTTAATTAATAACAAAGTAGCTGACGATAAATGCACAGGTCTCTCCTATCTTCCTCTGATTTATGACATCACTACAATAATTTAGATACTATGTATCATTTATATAGTCACAAAAGACATATGCTTTTCTTCATATTTAAAGCATAAGTAATTGACTCATTTCTCCTCATGTTTTATTTCCTTGCCTGAATTACTTCTCAAAACGGCTACAAATTGGTTGTGAAAAATTACAAAATAGTAATGGCTGTGTGACAAATAATATTGAAACGCAAAATGGGAAATGGGAAAACGCACATAATAAGGAATCTGCTTAAACTATGGATATGATGATGGCATACAATGCAAGACATTCCTCACCATTCTTCGATAGCTATTCATTATCCAAATCGCTCCAATACAAATGGCATTACAGATCTAAATGATTGAGTCAATTATACCTCAAGTATGTAATGTATTGACTCCAACTTTTAATAAAAGCACCATGCTGTGATGAAAGGCTGTCTGCTGTGGCTGCATTCAACTGAAAAGGACATTTGTCAGTCCTGTCAGTCAGATGCTCTAAGCCAATCAGCATTAGCGACAACCTCCCGACGATGCTAATTAGCTAAGAGCAGCGAGATGATAGTGATGTCCTCATAATGTCCCTCCCTTTGTGTCCTTTTCAGTAGAATGCAGGAACAGCACTGCATATAGCACATATATCCTCTCTTCAGTGGCTCTTCAATCTATTTATTCAAGAGCCTCATTTGCTAGCTACAAAACTAAATCTCAACATCTCATATCCCATCAAATATTCCAAATACAACACTTATAGCCACTTCGAGCTAACATGCTATATTTCTAGGCATATATGTATATAATAAGCACCTTGGGCTACATGTACACGTTACGTAAGTTGGTGCGGAAAATTTTACGCCGCGTAAAACAGTACTAACAAAGTAAAGGAGGTCCCACGTAGTCTCATCTACATGTTGTGGAATTTTTCTGCACGTAGATTGACCTGCGGTGCAGATTTAAATAAAAACGCAGCATGTCTATTTATCTAGCGTTTCCATCTCAGAATTGTATTTGACAAGTTTATTTAAAAAATGCACCATAGTCTGCAGCATAAAATCCACACATGTTTCCGCATTCAATGAAAAATCTGCACCTAAAAACAGATAAAAAACGCAATAGTAAGTGCCGATTTTACCAACCGAATTAGGGCCTGTTCACATCACCGTTCGCTTTCCGTTCCGGGGTTCCATCGGAGGTTTCCGTCAGGTGAACCCCGCAACAGAAAGAGAAAGTGAAACCACAGCTTCCGTTTCAGTTACCATTGATATCAATGGTGACGGAAACATCGCTAATGGTTTCCGTTCGTCACCATTGCGGCAGGTTTCCGTTTTAACGACGGAATCAATAGCGGAGTTGACTGCGCTATTGATTCCGTCGGGAAACCTGCCGGAATGGTGACGAACGGAAACTATTAGCAATGTTTCCGTCACCTTTTATATCAATGGTGACTGAAACGGAAGAGATGGTTTCAGTTTCACATTCCGTTGCGAGGTTCACCCGACGGAAACCTCCGACGGAAACCCGGAACGGAAAGCGAACAGTGATATGAACAGGCCCTTTCCTGTGTTTATCTGCAGTTTTGATGTGGATTTTCCACATCAATTTACGCAACATTTACATGTAGCCTAAGGCACTTATAATATACATATTATGCATAGAAATATAGCATGTCAACTCGAAGTGGCTATGCTAAATGTAATATTTAGAATATTTGATGGAATATGAGATGTTGAGATTTAGTTTTGTAGTTAGCAAATGAGGCTTTAGATTAAATAAATTGAAGAGCGACAAATTTGCACGTAATATGCATTGCGTGCATGTGGCCTTATAATTAAACCGAACTAGCAATCTGCTTACCACAAATGATGTGCCCCATAACAGACTACTGTCTTACTACATTATAGTGTTAGTTAACCCCTTTCCACCGCAGACATTTTTAGTTTATCATTTATGTTTTTTTCCTCTCCGCATTCTAAAAGCCATAACTTTATAACATTTTTGTCGTATGAGGGCTTGTTTTTTGCGGGATGAGTTTTAGCTTTTAAAAGGCTATGTACACCATTGAAATTAAAACAATTTTTAAAGAAAAAGGGCAATCAGTGTGATTTTTGCAACTTTATAATTAGTTTTTATTCAAAATAATCTTTCGTTTTTGAGATACAGCTGCTCTGTATTCTCTATACGGAGCAGCTTTATCATTCGCTAAATCCTGTTCCCATCAGGTCCGCGGGAATGACGGGTTCAGTGAAAGGATGTGATAGATTACAGGTCGATCCTGACGGTCGAAGATACGAAGGGTCCGCTTACACTGAACCTGTCAGGTCCACGGGACTGGCAGAATCAGGTCTTAGGCTGGGTTCACACTACCTATTTTCAGACGTAAATGAGGCGTATTATGCCTCGTTTTACGTCTGAAAATAGGGCTCCAATACGTCGGCAAACATCTGCCCATTCATTTGAATGGGTTTGCCGACGTACTGTGCAGACGACCTGTCATTTGCGCGTCGTCGTTTGACAGCTGTCAAACGACGATGCGTAAAAATACAGCCTCGTCAAAAGAAGTGCAGGACACTTCTTTGGACGTTTTTGGAGCCGTTTTCTCATAGACTCCAATGAAAACAGCTCCAAAAACGGACGTAAAAAACGCAGCGAAAACGCCGCGAAAAACGCCGCGAAAAACGCCGCGAAAAACGGGAGTTGCTCAAAAAACGTCTGAAAATCTGGGGCTGTTTTCCCTTGAAAACAGCTCCGTATTTTCAGACGTTTTTGGTCACTACGTGTGCACATACCCTTAGTGAACGTATACATCTGCTCTGTATGCAGAATACAGAGCAGCTGTATCTCAAAAAGTAAAAATAATTTTTAATAAAAACTAATTATAAAGTTTCACCAAACACACTGATTGGCCTTTTTTATAAAAAAAATAATAAAAAAATCCCTTTTTAAAGCTTTACATAGCCTTTAACCCCTTCGGGACTGAGCCATTTTTTATTTTTATTTTTGTTTTTCACTCCCCGCATTCCAAGAGCCATAACTTTTTTAGTTTTCCGTCAATCAAGTTGTGTATGGGCTTATTTTTTGCGGGAGGAGTTGTAGTTTTTATTGGTACCATTTATAGTTGCATATAATGTACTATATTTTACTACTTTTATTGATAATAAACTTTTTGTTAAACAAAAAATATTTTGTGTTGTCACATTCTCGTCGTAACTTTTTTCTTTTTTCGCCGATTGACCGGTTTTGTGGGCTTATTATTTGCGAAACTAGCTGTAGTACTTATCGGTATCATCATTATTTGGTACGTATAACTTTTTGATCACTTTTTATGACATTTTTTTTTAGAGCTAAGTTGACCAAAAAACTAGATTTTGGCGTTTTACATTTTTTATTTTTTACGGCACCCGCCGTGCGCATTAAATAATGCTATATTGTAATAGTTCAGACTTTTATGGATGCAGCGATACCAACTTTGTTTACTTTTTTATTTTTTATATTACTTTAAGGGGAAAATGGGAAAAGGTTTTTTTTTAACTTGTAATATATATATTTTTTTCACTACTAAAAACTTTTTTTAACTTTTTTTTACACATTTTATTAGTCTCCCTAAGGGACTTACACCAGCGATCATTAGAGGCAGGGCTTAACAGAGGCAGAGTGAAGGCAGCCCTGGGGGCCTTCATTAGGCCCCTGGGCTGCCATTGCAACCGTCATCACTCCCGGATTGCTCCACTGTTGGAGGAAGCCAACCCCCTTTTTTCAATGCCTCAGATGCTGCGATTGACCGTTCATTTGACGGGTTAAACAGCCAGGAACAGCGCAATCGCTGCTCCTGGCTGTTAGACCCGGGTGTCCACTGTAAAAAAACAGCCGACACCCGCAGCATATGGAGCACGCTCCAAATATCACCCTCCGCATCCGGACGTAATAGCAGGTCTGGGTGTGCGAAGCGGTTAACAGAAGCATTACCATATAATGTACTGAAAAACTGAAAAAAAAAATCTTTGTGAGGCGGAATAGAAATAAATAGCTATTCCTCTATTTTTTGGGGTTTCATTTTTATGGCATTCACTGTGTGGTAAAATTGACATGTTCCCTTTATTTTCCGTGATTAATTTGATTACAGCAATACCAAATTTATATAGTTTCATTCTTCCATCGATGGTCTGGTGTAAGGGTTTGTTTTTTGCAGGACGAGCTTTATTTTTATTGATATCATTTTGGGGTACATGTGACTATTTGATCACTTTTTATTTCATTTTTTGGAAAGCTAAAGTGACCAAACTATAAGTCTGCTGTTTTCTTTGTTGGCTACTATTAGCCAAATGGCACAATATTTTGTAAAGCTGACCTGTCCTCAATGCTGCCCTGCTTATAGTGACGGATCAATTAGTATCATACACTGACAGCTGAAGCTGGCCATACACATGAGAGAAAAGTCAGACGAATCTGCCGACTGTCGCTTGACAGAAGATGGTGGATGTAAGAGAGCTCGGAAATATTGGATTTTAATATTCCTGATCTTTTTTTCCCACGGGAGATAAATTGCTGCCAGAGGTGTCTGACAATGGCTTAGTCCCCTCTCCCTAAATGTGCATGTTTACAAGGGAGTCGCACAACAGCTATCATGTTTACAACCGCTTTAGACAAAGTGACTACAATTTTATAATTCAGATGCAGAACTACTTGTAAAATGTATAAGGATGCTATTCATTTCTATCGTTTATATGATAGATTAACTATGTATCAAAAAAAAAATCTACTGTGTGTGTGCCCAAACCAATCATCCACAACTGGGCATCCAAAAATTGAGAGATACATGTAAGACTGCTGCTGTCCAGCTTTCAGGTTTAGACTTCCTACCAACTGAGTTTGTCTACATCTGCCACAACTTGGCTTAAAACCTAACCCTGAGTTATACAATAGTAGCACATTTGACTAGATGAGCTTGTAGAGGTTCAATACATTTAAAAGGACTTTGAATTCAGTCAAAGTGTGTAAGAATGCCATCTTCGAGAAACAAAAAGTGTAATTCAGACAAAGCTTCTCCATTTTGGCGACAGACTGCGCTTTACAACCAGGTCTCTAGTAAGAACAGTGTATCTATAGGTCTGTATTGCAAATGCCGAGCCAAGAGGATAGACTGAGAAAGAGCAAACATTAAAACACAGGAAAGCGGCCTACATGCTGAGACCCTAATATCTCCCAGCCTGTCACCACCTGCTACAAAAGATCATAGTTGTGTAGAATAAAAGGAGACAGCTCGTAAGACCAATGTAAATTCAACAAGAGGCGTCTTAATTTTAATTAGTGAGATCTGTGCAATCTTAAATGTCTCAGACGCTAGAAGGGGTACTTAATTAAGCCTTAACCCTCTCCTCATAGTCCTGCCTGAGAAGTAGGAAACATATTGTGTTTGGTGACCTTTGCATGAGTTGGTCTTGGACGACTCTAGACAATTCTAAGGTCCATATTGTACCAGAGGTGTTTATCATTGTATGAGTTGACGGCTAAAAGGGACATCTCATATAATAAAGCTGCACTCATCAGTCTCTTTCTTGCCTATTGAATCACTACGTCTATTGGTGTGAGGGAATTAGATGGAGAGGCAGAGTTAGGGCACTTAATTGGAAATGTGGATGGTTTTTGAGTTGGTTCTGTTTACATAGGATTGGGTGCCTGAGTCGACAGAGGCTGTAATTGAAGTACAGGCTTTGGAGATTAGCTTCAGCATATGGGATCTGCCGCTCAGCTCTACCCCTTTCTACATTTTCCAATAAAATTGGGTTTAACTTATGCTTTCCCTCTCTCACCCTCTTGTCTATAGAAAACCCTTTGAAAGATAGACATTAGAAAGAAAGGCAAAGCAGGGGGATATAGAACAAGAAAGACCAATCCTACCGAATAAAGATGGCAATGGAAAGACAAGTCTCAGACAACAATTCCCTCATATCTGTTATGAAGAAATAATACTTTCTTTTGCGAAAATAGATGTAACTAATAAGTATCCAAGCACTGTTCTATTTTATCCTAGTAGAAACAAGCAATAAAACAAATACGGTTTCCAGACATTCTTGTAATGTATCTTATAACAAAACGATTGACAAATAGGAGATGATCTGCAGGTGAAGTATAAAAAATGAAGCTGTTTTATATTAACATTTTAATAAAATTATAATAATCATCCTTATCATATGACGTGTGAATAAACTCTGTGCTACTACATTTTATTTATTTTATATGCCTGATAAGGGGTTGGAACAACGGAGATCTAAGCCCAAAGTAAAGAGATTGTGGAGCAGATACAAAGCTAGCAAAAACATGGACTAAATGACTTCTGCATTTGGTCCCCATTAATGTTAAACCATTCGCCCATTAATATGTTACATTAAACCAGAACATCAAAAGCTGGGTATACACATAAGATAGCTTTTGGTTGAACACTGGTCTCTCACGACTCAGCCATAAACATCCAGACTGTGTCTGGTCAAGTGTGCATGCTTATTCTTAGAGTAACAGAGGAACAAGAAGCTATCCCCTCTCGGAGCAGAAGAAAAGGATCGGCATGTTGAAATCCAACAAGCCCGATCGCTCTTTTCCCCGACATCTGCTGATGGGGGACATACAAAATAGATTGAATTTGGCTGACTTCTATCTAATGCGTAGGGCCACATCCTCCCACATAATACATGATATGAGTAGCTCCATGAACATGGATGTCCAAATGGGAATAAAACCAGTGACTTAGACATTAGCTCTGACCGTAAACTCTGATAAAGCTTATGTATATATTTTTACGATAGTGTCTTATACATTTGTTAACCTTTTCTCACTGCCCAACAATATCATTTCAAATGTGCCCAATTTTTCACAATTATTGAAACTCAAATTTAATTCTTAAAATGACTACCAAGTAAAGATATAAAGTAGATATTACATAGGATTATATAATAAGATTACATAGTGACATTTTGCCGTTGTATATTTGACATCTATATTGCATTTATATGTGTATTGTTACATTTGGATCCTTTTAAATCCAGCATTTATTGATAAAAGTTTATGGTTATAATACATGGGTTCATACCCACCATTCCACTTTTAATTAAATACATGTCAAGTTTGATATTTTGTGCTGGAAATATTGTCTTATATAAAGTACCTGAGTCAGAGGCAGCTGGACTGACAAGGCTGAGCAGATCCCGTTCCCTCTCATAGTCACTCTTACAGAGAAGTTGTCCATCCTTAAGAACAAACTCATCGCCTTTTTGAAGTTGTCTTTCACATACACAGCAACAGAAGCATCCCAAATGGTAGACACTCTTTTGAGCCCTCATGACAAACTCACTGGGTGTGATGGTGTCTAGGCAGGATCCACATTTGACGGCAAATAGCCTGGAGGGAAAAACGAGTTGTTCACATTTTATTGTTGAAAGGCAACAACATTATAAAACAACAAAGCTGCAGATTTCTAAATGTTAACTCCACCCGACCACAAATATATAATTCCGCTATTAATGTATTTTTTTTTACCCTTGTTCACCTATGCAACCATTTTCTGTGTCGATCAAGCCATGAGATCCACACATGTCATGCTATAGCCACAAATAGTCCATATTAAGGGCTCATGCACATGGTTGTATTGCTTCTCCGTTTTGTACGGAACTGTAATAGGGCTGCCATATAGGTACATGAGGTCACTACTTTTGATTTCGTATGTAGGCATACAGAGGGTTTTCCTGTCTCATTCCAATGCGAATTGTGGCTCATTCCGTCGGACTCTGTGTGTACGGAGGTATTCTCGCCTAAAAGTATTGCCTCTAGGGGAGAATATCGCTGTACACATGGAATCCACCAGAGCCTGTATGGATCCATGCACTGCCAAAGAAGGCTCCATGCCAATATGTATGAGCCCAAAGGGTGACACTGACAAACGCTTAAAGGGGTTGTACAGTTTCTTCAAATTAAAATTATTTTATCCACCGGACGTAAACAATAAATATTCCTACTGAATAACAACAAGCAGAGATCTTAAAAAACTATGAGGAATTAATATAGAAAATATATTTAAAAAATTGATAACTTTTAATTATACAAAAAAATTACCTTAATTTGCTGAAACCGGACAAACCCTTTTACACCATAACTTTTATGGATACCTTATTTTACTCATTCAAATACACCTATTTTATGTTTTAATTTTAGGTGCAAATGGACTTTTTGTTCTGTCTGTAATTAAAGATGTAGAATTGGTGTTAACCATTGGATATACAATTGTACAGTCAGTATATACTATAATATCATTTGAGACACTGTGGTATAAATAAACATTCAAATAATTTTTATGACTTTTATAAATACAACTGAAATGCAGATGTAATAATAAATCCAAAAATTTCAAATTATTAAATATGTCTAATTGGAATAAGACAGAAGCTATTCTTTTTTCCGAGGTGGCCCACGTCACATTCAATGCTCTGGGAAGCCAGTGGTTGGGCGGTGTTTTACTGACTGTGTACAGAGTTCATTAATAGCTCAGAACTGAGTTAATCTTCTTAAATCCAGCAATAACATGGCTGAAGATAACAAGGCCTGCGACTTCAAGCTGTAAAACCACACAAGTCCCACAAGTGAACCTTTAGAAAGTCTGATCCTGTCCAGCTGTTTAATCAGCAGAAGGACACGAATTATACATTAGTTATTTATTCAAACACTTCATCCCAAGGCCACGTCGTCTAACTATCATAGACCCTCCGTTCTGTTTTACTATTTTATGAACTGTGATGATGGAGAAGGAACTCGGGAACATTGATGCAGGTCTCTTTGATAGTAATATTTAAGAAAGTGAAGAGAACTGGAACGTAATAATTAAGAGATGACTTCAGCAGTTGATAAACTGTGTACTTTCCGTTCTGGTTATTTTACTCATCTGCTGCCGGTTGGGAACGCTTATGGATATTACTTGTTTTTTTTTTAAGATAAGGATTTCAGAGATGTTATTCCTTAATATGGACCTGGTACAAGTGTATAAAATATAATAAACAATAAGAGTTCTGTGACTTTAAAGAAATTGATATATATAATTTCCTTCCAATGAAAGTTAAGAAGGGGCACTAATATATTTCGGATCTAGAGATCACATTGGTCATATAACAGTTTAATGACATCACCTTTCTTATGGCAAAGGACGTCACAATAGCACAAAAAGAAGTGGAAAGACAAATGCTATTAGGACGTCACAATAGGACATCAAACATAAATGATGAAGAAGGAGCTTGTGTTTACTGAAAAATGTAAAGGAAGAAAGCGAAATACTACAGAGGACGCAAGTAAAATAAAGTTGCAGTCCAATCAATGCCTTAAATAAAAAGCAATATTATAGCTGGAACACTACAACGCAACAAAGCTTAAGACTATGTTCATAATGTAAAATTAGGAAATGTCCTTAAAAATATGTGTATACCTGACTATAGGTATTCAACCTATATGTTGAAGATTAGATGAGAGTAGATGATTAATAAATCATAATTCGTTGAATAATCAACCTTCAATTTCAGTTCTTGAAGCAGGGATGCCAGCTAATTTTATTACTTTAAAGTAGTGATTTAGGAAACAAAATTATAATAGATTTCTATTTAGGCAATATTAAGGACCCTTCCCATCGCAGCCCTTATTCTTATGTTTTTCATTTTCGAATTTTCCTCCCCACTTTCCATAACTTTTTTATTTTTCAGTTGATATTTCCGTATGAGGGCTTGATTTTTGCAGGGGGAAGTTGTAGTTTTTTTTTTATGGCACCATTTATTGCTCCATATAATGTACTAGGAAACTGGAAAAAAAAATCTTTGTGGGGTGGAATGAGAAAAAAACTGCGATTCCACCATTGTTTTTTGGGTATTGATTTTACAACGTTCACCGCGCAAAAAAAACGACATGTAAACTTTATTCTGTGGGTCAATATGATTACGGCGATATCATTTATTAATATTTTTTTTAGATTTTATTACTTTTAAATGGAGAAAACGAATTGTTAAAAATAAAATATGTTTTGTGTCGCCATATTTTGATAGCAATAACTTTTTTATTTTTCCTTCGATTAACCCCTTCCCGCTCCTTGACGTACTATTAGGTAATGATAAGTGCAACGTTCGCGCTCCATGACCTAATAGTACGTCACGGGAGGATCGGCCATTTCGGCCGTCCTCCCGACACATACAGGAGCTGTGACAACTGCTTTCTCGTACAGCAGTTGCCGCAGCTCCTTCAGCGGGGACCGATCGCGGTGTCCCCACTGATTAACATCTTAGAAACCGCGTTCAATAGCGGATCGTGGCTTCTTAGGGGTTAAACACCATCAATGTCCCGCTACATGATAGCGGGCGGCGATGGTTGCTATAGCAACTGGAGGCCTAACTATGGCCTCCGGCTATGTCACCTACAGAAGCCTAGAGGGTCCTGACAAAGTCAGGACCCACTATGCTTGCTGTCAGCGAGTAGCTGTCAGCTCTAATAGTGTAGTGTATTAGAATTGTGATCACGACCTCCTCCCTAGTGGAACAAAATAAAAAAGTTAAAAAAAGTTGTATAAAGATATCAAAATAAAATCGCACTTTTTCCCTTATCAGTCCTTTATTATTAAAAAAATAAATAAATAAACTGTACAAAATTGCTATCGCCACGTCCGTAACGGCCTGAACTGCAAAAGTATTTAGTTATTTATCCTGCGCGGTTAACACCATAAAATAAAATAATAATAAACCATACCAGAATCAAAATTTTTGGTCACTTCACCTCGCAAAAAATTTAATAAAATGTTATCAAACATGTACCCTAAAATGGTACTAATTGAAACTACAGTTCGTTACGCAAAAAACAAGTCCTCACACCGCTTTTTTGATGGAAAAATAAAAAAGTTATGGCTCTTAGAAAAAAGGCAACACAAAAAGTAAATGATTTTTAAAAAAAAAGTATTTTATTGTGCAAACGCCATGACATAAAAAAAACTATAAACATCTGGTATCGCCGTAATCGTATCGCCCCGCAGAATAAAGTGAATATGTCATTTATAGCGCACGGTGAAGGCTGTAAAAAAAGAACAAAAAACAATAGTAGAATTGCTGTTTTTTAGTAAAAAAAAATAGAATAAAAACTAATCAAAAAGTCGCATGCACCCCATGAAAACTGCAATGAATTCCTCAAGCGGTCTAGTTTCCGAAATGGGGTCACTTTTAAGGGGTTTCTCTGTACTGGTACCTCAGAAGCTCTGCAAATGCGACATGGTGCTCAGAAACCAATCCAGTAAAATCTACACGTCAAACAGCGCTCTTGCCAGGGGCGTAACTAGGAAAGACTGGGCCCCATAGCAAACTTTTGACTGGGCCCCCCCTCCCCTGGGTGTCACACAACCCCCCCTTGTAGATAGTGCCTTTTTTACAGCCACCCCCTGTAGATAACGCCATACAGAGCCCCCCTGTAGATAACGCCATACAGCCCCCTCTGTAGATAACGCCATACATCCCCCTGTAGAGAACGCCATACAGCCCCTGTAGATAACGCCATACATCCCCCTGTAAATAACGCCATACAGCCCCCCTGTAGAGAACGCCATACAGCCCCCCCCTGTAGATAATGCCATACAGCCCCCTTTTTAGATATCTACAGGGAGTCTGTATGGCGTTATCTACAGGGGGGCTGTATGGCGTTATCTACAGGGGGGCTGTATGGCGTTATCTACAGGGGGGCTGTATGGCGTTCTCTACAGGGGGATGTATGGCGTTATCTACAGGGGGGCTCTGTATGGCGTTATCTACAGTGGGGGCTGTATGGCGTTCTCTACAGGGGGGGCTGTATGGCGTTATCTACAGTGGGGGCTGTATGGCGTTATCTACAGAGGGGGCTGTATGGCGTTATCTACAGAGGGGGCTGTATGGCGTTCTCTACAGGGGGGGCTGTATGGCGTTATCTACAGAGGGGGCTATACAGCCCCCCTGTAGAGAACGCCATACAGCCCCCCCTGTAGAGAACGCCATACAGCCCCCCCTGTAGAGAACGCCATACAGCCCCCCATAGGGAACGCCATACAGCCCCCCCTGTAGGGAACGCCATACAGCGTCCCCCCCTCCCAAAAAAATGCGACCTACAGTGTGTCCTACAAAAGACATGTATCCCCTATCCACAGAATAGGGGATACATGTGTGATCGCTGGCAGCGATAGTGAGAACGGGGGACTGAAAGTCCCCTGAAGTTCTCCATGACTAACCTCGGACTTCCGGCGTCTGCGCAGCTCAATAAAAATGAAAGGAGCGCTGGTCACGCATGCGCACAAGCGCGACCGGCGCTCCATTCATTTCTACGGAGCTGCCGACACAGACCCCGGAAGACCGGGGTTTGTGATGGGGAACTTCAGGGGACTTTCAGTCCCCCCGTTCTCCCTATCAATGCCAGTGATCACACATGTATCCCCTATCCTGTGGATAGGGGATACATGTATTTTGTTTAATGGCAGAGCGGGGAGATACCTCCCTGCTCTGCCGTAGTGTTTAGTGACATCACGCTGTAGTAGCCGTAGCGGCTGCTAGCGGAGCCTCCGGCCATGGTGGGGGCCCGTGCCGGCGGGCAACACGGGCCCCCTCATGCCGCGGGCCCCGTAGCAGCCGCTACGCCTGCTACGGCGGTAGTTACGCCACTGGCTCTTGCCTTTCTGAGCCCTGCCGTTTGTTCAACCAGCAGTTTATGACCACATATGGGGTATTGCCGTAATTGGGAGAAATTGCTTTACAAATGTTGGGGTGTTTTTTATCCTTTATTCCTTGTAAAAAATAAACATTTGTACCTTTCATCTGAAAAATTTGATTTTCAATTACACAGCCTAATTCCACAAAATGCAACAAAAAATCTGTGTGGTCTAATGCGCACTATACTCCTCGATAAGTTCCTTGAGGGGTGTAGTTTGCCAAATAGGGTCACTTTTTGGGGGTTTCCACTGTTTTGGCACTACAAGACCTCTTCAAACCGGACATGGTGCCTAATAAAAAGGAGGCCTCAAAATAATATAGGTGCCCCTTTGCTTCTGAAGCATTCAGTCCATTACCACACTAGGGCCAAATGTGGGATATTTCTATAAACTGCAGAATCTGGGCAATAAATATTGAGTTTCTCTGGTAAAACCTTCTGTTTTACAGAAAAAAAATTTAGTAAAATTCACCTCCACTGTGCTTGAAATTCCTGTGAAATGCCTATAGGGTTAAGAAACTTTCTAAATGCTGTTTTGAATACTTTGAGGGGTCTAATTTTTAAAATGGGGTGTTTTATGGGGGTTTCTAATGAACTGGTACCTAAAAAAAAAAAGAGGCTTTTGAAATTTTCTTCAAAATATGAGAAATTGCTGTTTATGTTCTAAGCCTTGTAACGTCCTAGAAAAATAAAAATAAAAATTTCAAAAAATGATGCCAACATATAGTAGACATATGGGAAATGTGAACTAGTCACTATTTTGTGTGGTATTACTATCTGTCTTACAAGCAAATGCATTAAAAATTCCGAAAAATGCTATTTTTTCAAAATTTTCTCTATATTTTGCTATTTTTCACAAATAAACACTAAATATATCAACCAAATTTTACTACTAACATAAAGAGTCACGAGAAAATAATCCCAGAATCACTTGGATAGGTATAAGCATTCCAGAGTTATTACCACATAAAGTGAGATTTGAAAAATGGGCTCTGAGCCTTAAGGCAAAAACTAGGCTGCGTCCTTAAGGGGTTAAACGATGTGAAGGCTTGTTTTTTGCGGGATGAGCTGTTGTTTCTATTGGTAGTAATTTGGGGTGCATAAGATTTTTTGATCACTTTATATTTCATTTTTTTGTGAAAGACAAGAAGACCAAAACATCAATTCTGTTTTTTGTTTTCTTTTGTTACTGCGTTTACTGTGCGGGTTAAATAATGTCAAATTGTAATAGTTTGGAGGAAAATTAGTTTGGGGAAAAATTAGAATAGTTTTTTTTTTACTTTCAATATTTATTTATTTATTTTTGTACATAAAAAAAACCTTTATTTAACTCTTTTTTTATTAGTCCCCCTAGGGAGCTTGAACCAGCGATTGTTGGATCGCTTGCTCAATATACTGCAATACTAATGTACTGTAGTATATCATGATTTTTACAGGCTCCTAAGCTCTGCCTTGGCAAGGCGTAATAAGATCACAAACATGGCAGACCAGGGGGTCTTCATTAGGCATACAGCCGACACCCACTTATTATGGAGCGGGCTCAGCCTGTGAGCCCTCTCCATACTTCCCTTTTCCAGCTATGACATAAATGTACGTCAAATGGTAAGGGGTTAATAATATAGGCATCATATTTTGGACATAAGAAGGCTAGACTCAATTAGAAAAAACTATTATTCATGGAGGATTTTAAGGACAAGATAGGTCATCATAGAAATTAAGAACACAACTTTTCTAAGCATGTAGACCCAAGCAGAGGATAGGATATTTCAGAGAAAAACTATTAATATGATAACCAGGAGTGAATAATAATATTAGTGACAAGTATAACCAGCGTAATCCAGAAATGGAACTGTAACGAAAGGCATACAGTCTAAAAATAATCAAATTATCCACCTAAGTGGTTGTATACCTTTTGATAGGAGGCATCAAAATACGCCACTGTAAAGGCAGACAGTGACAGACATTGCCCATATTGTCCCACTGTAAAATATGTTACCATTTTTTCTTGCCTCTGCATTGAATAGCATAGTTTACTATGCTATTCCATACAATAAAAAAGGTATGACGACGCATATTACCCAGGTGTGTGCAAAAAGGACACTCTTTTGGCTTATGTGAATGACCCTATGGATATGTTTGGCGTATGCGCTAGAACCTTTCTTAGTACGTACGTCAAACATATACTGCAAACAGTGTGAACATAGCCTAATACATGGACCACCTTTTTTACTATATGTGTTGTCATGTATGGCATTGTACTGTATGTTGGGAAGCTGAGATCTGACCTGATCAGTAATATCTGCATAATGACCATTACACTTACAATGATCTACTGGCCATAACAATCTACCCACTAAGTGTGTACTGTATCTCAGACATAAACATTGCTCCTCTTGTGCTTTTGTACATTATGTTTGTAACTTTAGGGAAACTCCTTGATAAAAGGCACAGCAGAGACCTCGCTTACTGACAGAAATACAGCTCCCTGCAGACATCAGACTTGTTTCCAAGGCCAAAAACGTAATTATCCCCTAAGAGATTCCCAGCACATTCTACATCTTTTTTTATACAATATTGCTAGATCTAGCATGTTCTAGTATGTCCATGAGTTGTGTATTCCGTCACATAACCGATAGCTGAGAGAAAGACAATTCTATAGAGTAGTCATATATTTTCTATACTAACCATGCAGAATAAATTCAGAAAACATTTACAATCCTAACCCTACAGATTAAGTAGATTGAACATTTCTGCTATAAAGTCAAGACTTTCCTTATACATTTTAAAATTTTCCATGTTACACAGAATTAAAATAGTTCTGGGGTTTTCTGTGTAACATTTATTGAAATGTGTACCGTACGTACTAAAACGTTATAATATAGGTCCCCGGGAGCAGATCTCAGTGACTGCAGATACGTGTTTACATCCAGAGCATCCAAAATGAGGTGTGACATAAGGTATATCTCCATTATTGCACTCCCAACAACTCTGCCGCTTCCACCCCGGAGGACTACCAGTGACCATGTATTATTTTACATTTCAATGGGCGCCATATGTAAAGCTATATTTCAACCTGAAGCAGCTACTGCAGAGGAAAGGAGATATCAGCTGATCACTGGGGAGAGAACTTCATAAAAAGGATTGTCATGTTGGGACAAGACATAAACCAGATAATACCACAGATATAATGCAAATATATTTTGCTACAATTGTCCCATGAAAAATCATCCAGATTAAAGCAAAATTATATTAAGTGTATTTTTGCATTGACTCTCTATGACTAGGGTAGAGTATGAAGAAAGAACGGACTACAATGAGCACATCAAGTTCATCTTCCTATCAGAGGCAGTAGGGACAACACTGGAGGAGGAAAGCAACCCATTGACCAGGTATGAATTAACCATTAGACCACCCTAGCTCACCAGGGATGATGGCACTAATCACATAACTACCCTGGACAACCAAGGATGCTATTATTAGGTCCTTCACTACCACCAGTGATGTTGGCATTAACACCTTCACTACCCTAGACCACCATGGTTATTACCATTACCCTTCACTTTCCTAGACTGTAAGAGTTATTACTCTTATTCACTTAACTCCCATAGGCCACTTGGAATAAAAAATTCTGCATGGACCCATAAGCCCCCCTGAACCAGCAATAACATTTAGTATTAACTTTAAAATTACCTGGAGACGTCGAAGCTAAGTAGGGGTCCAGAAATTCTATGGGAACCCTTGTTCATGTTACCACATGTTACAACTTCTGGGCCAAGAATATACATTTACAGAACGCTGTGTGCATTCATTTCTATTACATGACTTGATTCACTGGATGTCCAACAGAGTGCTGGAGATAAAGGAGTATAAAACGTTTTAACGGCTGCAAAGAAGAGCAAGAGTTGTATTTATAATGACAAGTCATACTGAGAACTGGAAGGCTGATATAAGGGTAGCAGCCAGATGGCTTCACATCTTTTATAAGCCCTGCTGAATCTATTAATAGAATGTGATCTAATTACATGTACCATTCACATTAATTGGGAGTCATTTAGTATTGGATGCCACCCCGGCTAGACGGGAGATAAAGACATTGCAAAGGGATTCCAGCTCCAAAATAGTTACAAGATTTTAACTTTTTGACCTAAATTTATTAGTGGAATTCTATCTGTATTTTAATGTAATTGAAAAATTATTCCTGTCCCTCTGCTAAAAGTTTTATGTATGGAAATAATGAATATTATTGAATTATGGAAAATGACAATATAAAAAACATTTTAACTTTTTTTGTCACCTTACAGTATTAAATATAAAGTTTAATAGAAATAGATCCCTCTTCTTTTCTTTTTTTTTAGCTCCGCATGTGGTGCAATAGTGTTTTTTGTGGATCAAGTAAGATAGCTATGGCATTTGGATATAGCTTGCACCCCATTGAAGAGCTCCAAATTTTTTGGTGCATTAAATTCATGCAATTCACTCTAGATAGAGATACTCTAAAGGTCATTTTAAACGGCCCGTTCTGGGCCGTGTAAACGAGCGCCAATCAAAGAGACAGCTCGTTGATCGGCACTCGTTTGCTCCTTTCACAGGGAGCTATGTATGGGGATGAGCACTCATTACTCCAATCGCTCGTCCCCATACATTATTATCATGTCGGCAGTGCATCTTCCTATTTACAGGGAAATGTGCTGCCGACAATGGTAACATTTAACTTTTTTAAAACTGCTCGCTCATCTGCTGATCACTTCCCTGGGCACACAGGGCAATTATCGGCAATGAGCATTCTATGAACGATCGTTTGCCAGATAATTGGCCAGTGTAGAAGGGCCTTGACTGTATCACATAGGTGATTGTTCATGAAGATTCTGAGAGGCTCATCAATGAACAGCTCCCTAGATCTGGATTTTGTGGGTGTATCTGCACCCACTAGCATAGCACAATTAAAGGGAATGTGTCGCTAGAATTTTTTTTTTGTTTTTTTTAGTTAAACAGTTAGTATATACATAATTAGACATTGTTCTAATTTTTTTAATTTTTTCACAAGTCAGGAAATATTATAAATTAGATTTTAATTTATAACATTTCCCTGTGCTGGTCACTAGAGGGAGCAATTCCCAAAATTGCAGCATTGGCATGTGGTAAAGCAACCACATTGCTTTATGCTGCAAAATTTGAGAAGACACACACACTCTAGTGTGCTCAAACAATGCCCCCTGCTTTATCCTGGCTACTGCCAGGGGAAAGGAGGGGATTGAATGTTCAAACCTCCTACACTGTGTGCCGCCATTTTTTGAGCAAATACACAGTGTAGTAGGCTTACATACAGTGGTAATCACACACTAAAACACGAACATACACAAACATAACTTACCTGCTCCTGCTGCCGCCGCTCCCTCCGGTCCGTCCTCTCCCTCCGCTCGTTTCTGAACACATGTCCGGAAGCCGCAACCGGAAGTAGTCATCTTACTGTCCGGCCGCGGCTTCCGGTCCACAAGAAAATGGCGCGGGATGTCGTTCGGCCGAAGACCTTCCATTTGGACTGTGTGGGAGCGGCGCATGCGCCGTTCCCACACAGATGGCGTACACCATAGTGAATGGAACGGCTGCCGTTCGCATTCTCTATGGGGATGTATGTGCCGTATTCCATCTCTGTATGTGTCGTTAATCGACACGTGCAGAGATGGAAAAAAAAATGGCAGCCCCCATAGTGAAGTAAAAGTTAGAAAAAAAAAGTAAAACACAAACACACAAATAAATAACATTTATTTTAATAAAACACTAAAAGCAAATTGATCTAAAAAAATTTTTTTTCACGACACCCGTCCTTTAAGGCACTTTGTGGATGCCCTTATTTAAATTGATACTTTTCAAACAACTTATAATAATCTAATAGTATACCTGATATAGATCAACTTTGTAATTTACTTCCTGTAAAGTTTTAGTTGTTTTATCCATGCAAATTCTGTGTGAAGTAACGGCCACTATGTGTCTGCCTTCCTGTAATCTACTGTTCACCCCTGTTTTCAAGCAAAATCCATTCCCAGTTACTAAGCAGAGGAGGCGGACTGCAGGAAGTGGGGGGTCTCTTCCCTTCCTCCAAATAGAAGTCTATGGAGAGGGGAGGAGGGAGCAGGAGGAGGGGGCAGAGAGAGAGAGAGGCTCAGGCATGCTGACAATAGAAGTCTAGGGAGGGGGGAGAGGGGAACACAAGGGGGAGCAGGAGCAGAGTGAGTCAGACACAGACATGCTGCTTATACAAATTTATGGAGAGGGAGGGGGAAGCATGAGCAGAGTGAGAAAGACACACACAGATATGCTGCAACTTCCTGTTAAGTGTTTTTCCTTATCCCAGTGCTGTATTCCCTGCTACACTGCTCATTACTACTGTATGACGTTCTACATGTTGCTGCAGCTTCTATATATATATATATGTGTGTGTGTGTGTGTGTGTGTGTGTGTGCGTGCTTGCGTGCGTGCCTTGCATGTGTGTGTATGTGTGTGTGTGTGTGTGTGTGTGTATGTGTGTGTGTGTGTGTTTGAAATAGGAGAGCAGGATTCTCCTCTTCTATGCGTGCAGTGTATAGAAGACATGATAGCTGTTAGACTCCGGCAACTAGCTCAGAGACAACTAAGTATTAAAAATAGTGCCCGCAGAGGGGAAAAATAGTCAGAAATAGTGTCTATCTGGTGACCATGGTATAGACTCCTAGCTTATTTATGAGATATGACTGATAATGACTGAACATCTATGGGTACTAACATTGGTCACATAGTCTGAATTTGCCCTCTGGACCGTGCACTAGGGAAGACTCACACTGTAGGAAACAGAAGGCATGTAGGTCTTATGATGGGTCTTATGATGCTGCACGATCTATACCCACATAGAGTTAAAATGCAATTCTATGAATTTGCTCTTTAAAATGGGTCTAGTCGTAATGGAATCTTTCACTACCACTTGTATTATATTTATTGTACACTTCGTACACCTGCATAATCCTGTAGTGTTGTATATATGTATTAGTCTATTCTGTTTCACTGCATGTATCATCCCCTTATCTGCTCTTTTCACTTGCTTGTGCTTCCTTCAGGGGCTAATATTTAGTCTGTGTTTTGCTCCCCTTTGCACTTTCACTGCTCCTCTGCTGTTTCACTCTCTATGTTCTCTGTTTGCTCCGACCAGTAAAATTCCTCAACTGCTAACCCATTATCTGCAAGGCTGTTCTTTAGGCAGTTTACAGCATGTCCCCAGGCCTCTACTCTCAGCAGGCCAGTGGTGAAGTGAGGAAGGAGGTGGGATTGGGATAAGAGGATTTAACACATGGACATTATGATTCCTCTATGGTTTTATCCATCCCCTATTGAGAAGTTACCGGTTGACATTCTGTTCCAGGAGACCAACAATAGACTGACTCACGTACTCTGTGTTTTTATTTTCCTTTAATTAAACTAAAGGATTAACCATTCTACAAAACACCCACAAGAGATGAGGAAGAAATGTGTCTGTTTAAGACTCTTGCACAGGGAGAAAGGCAGCTGCAAGAAGAAGAATGGTGTCTACATAAATGTCCTCTACCCTCCGGGTACCGAGCCAGGTTTCTCAGTCGAGTCTCTGACCTACAGACACATCAAGATGCTCTTCTCAAGCTGGAGAACATTCATTTTATCAAACACAAGCTGGATCTGTATATTTGTTCCATAAAATGCCACTCGCCAGATAACAAATCTACTTTGTGACCATATCACATTGATTGAGACAGAAGCTGAGAGCCCCTCTCCATTTATAATTCATTTATGGGACTGGGAATAAATCATGATAGTTGATGAAGCTACTTCATTTAGTTAGCAGAGGACCTGTGAGCTCTCCTGAAAGGTCCCTTTTAGTAAATATTTATATTCCCCATGAAATAACCATGCTGGATCACCTTATGTAGAACTTTGCGTTGTGCCGTACCTCTGTTATTCTTCCTGGAATAACTATCATTTTTCAGAGATCCTTTGGAAAATAAAAGAAGCTACCTCTTTGGTTGCCATGGGCACTTTTCCTGTGCGCAAGTTTAGCTCCAAATCCCCCACTGCATTTTGTCAGTGGTGCTTTCTTGGAGTTTTTGTCCCCTGTCCAAAATTCAGCATGTTCTAGGTTTGGCATTATTGAGAGTGTTTTTCACGCCTAGACCTTAATTCTACCAAAAACGGCAACCACCTGTGTGACTTGTGTTGCAGTTTTTGGTGCAGGTTTTTAATTAGGTTTTATTTTATTTTAAATGGTCCAAAATCAGGAGTGTATGTTTGGGCCATTGAAAAATGCACCAAGAATAAAAACGTGTTGGTTCATTGACTACATGCAATTAGCTATAAATATGCTATGATGGTGTCATTTGGGTGTTTGGCTAGGAAGGATCAGAGACATGCTATGAGCAGCTCCCTATGTCTACTGGCACTGAATATTTAGGTCTAAGTGTGAGAAAATGCCCAAAAACCTTAAGTATGCAGCATTTTGGAGAAAAAGGTCACAGGGGAATTAAAACACCTAAAAATTACCCAAACAAACATGCATTGACCTATATTTACTAAGAAGTTAATTGCAGTTTTTGCAAATAGGACGTGCAAAAAATTTGCAGTCAAATTTGTGAATTTTCTTGTTAAATTTGAAAAGTGAATGAAGTGCAAAATAGGCAAATTTCGGATTAAAATCATAAGGCTCGTATCAGGCGTATATATTTGGTTTTATGCTTTTCGGACAGGTCAAAATGCGCCAAATTTATTAAGAGGTGACATTTAATAAATATGGTGCAAATCACTCCCAATTTACTAAGCTCCCATGCACACGGCCGTACCCGTAATCACTTCCCATGATTGCGGGCATGGCTGACCACCGACGGCAGCAGACAGCCACCCGCATTTTCGCCCTGTGCTCCCATACAAAGTATGGGAGCGCGGACCATAAAAAGAAAAAGATGGGACATGTCCTATCTTTTGCGAAGGCTTTCTTCGGCCCGGACACCTTCCCGCAAAAATACGGGTTGGTGTCCACGATCAAGAGAAGTGAGTTGGTCTGTAATTGCCGACCGCAATTGCGGACAGCAATTTTCGGACAAATTCTACGGTCGTGTGCATGGGGTCTAAGACTAGACACAAACATGCAGGTTTTGATGTAATTTGATGTACAGTATTTGATGCAGTATTTTGAGCCAAAGTGAGAAGGGATCTAGCAGGAAGTTAACATCATTTTTTCATTTGTTTTTCCCACTCCTTTTGAATCCACTCTTGGCTTTTCGATCAGTCAAAGCCACAAGTGGATCCAAAATTAATTAAAGGTATAAAGAAAAGACTAATGCATCTCCTTTCTTTTGTTCCTACTTCTGTGTTTGGCTCAAAAAACAGAGCCAAAAACTGTCACAAAAACTGCATCAAAACTGTGTGTGTGTGATCCTGACCTTAGACTGACTAAAAAAAAAAAAGCCAATAAGAACTTCCATTGCGTATTTACTTATAAATAAGCGCCACTGACCTAAACACTGTGTGTGAATCCAAGAGAGGAAATGCATAAAGGAAGGATTTATGCTTCTCCACTTTTTTGGATCCAGCCATGATATTGGGGGAGAAACATCAAACCTGCACTGTATGATGATGATGATGATTATTATTATTATTATTATTATTATTATTATTAATAATATTATTGTCTCCAAGTTGAATCACCACATGAATGATATTAGCATGATTAAAATTATAATAATCCATTCTTCATAGGTAAATATTTTACAAGTATTTCTATGAAGAGCAGATGATTTTTAATTACCTTGATGATTTATTTTAATGTTTGGAATTTTTGGGAATTTTTTTCAAATTGCAGCAGTTGTTCCAATAGTCCTTAACCTCAGATCGTAATATTGTACTGAACAATCATACATACATTCTGATGACTAATGACATTGTGAGAACTAATTCTAGGGTACGACAAAAACAGTTATAGTGAATTTTTTTATTTATTTTTTTAAATGAAATCATTTTTTCTTTTTTAGAAAAATCTAGCCAGAAACATTCTGTCTTATTTTATCTGGGAGTTGCGACACTGAGGACATTTCATTTTTTAATAAACAGAAAGAAACTCTTTTCCACATAGAGACGAGCTCTGGACATATTCTCGGCTTTGGCCGCTGCTTGTAAATGGTTGGGATTACTTACTGTGTGCTTTGTGGAATTAGGATTGTATTACAGTTTGAGAGTCTGTTTATATGGTACACAGAGTGAAGACAGCCATTAAATTGAATGATCAATATTCATGTTTTTATTAATATTTATTCTAATACTAATTAGATTCCAATGTTGTAATTAGTTGTAATTAATTAATTATTTAATTAATCAACACATTTCTCCAGGAAAAAATGTAATGGTAAAAACGTCAAAACCATAAAAAAATTCAGATTTTTTTTAATCATTTTTATTAATTGTCTCTTTTAAATGAACATGCTTTTTGTCATTGGTTCAGTTCACAAGATGCAGTCTCCATGTCAGGGCACGCTGGGAGTTGTAATTTCAAAGCAATGGGAGAGCCACTGCTGTTATGGTATCAGGTATTTGGATGTATTTTGTAAGGTACATATAGAAAGTAATATTTTTGCTGTTAAGTATTATTTCTCGAGACAGGAAATGTTGCACCCCTCAGAGAATGTAGAGGGAAGATTTGTAACTTTCCACATACCTCCTGAGGGTCACCACTGTAGCTATCTCTCTCTCTGTCTTGGCCCCTAGAGCTGTCTCCATAGCTAAAAGCTGCCTCACGTGACTAGTCGGCCCGCAGTTTGTTTTTTGCCTTAGTAGTTAACATGACCCTTTATTCTCTCCCCCTGACCCTCTCCTCCTGTGACAGACGAGTTTTCGTTTAATACCTGGCAACCAAGGGAGAGTTAAGCTTCCTCAAATATGAGCGTTTTTTGGCTGGAACGGCACAGGGCCGCAGCCCAACCGAGAGAGAAAAATTAAACACCGCAGGCCGTGGCTCCAGTGAGAGAGGAGATAAAGTGTTCCCATGGAGTAGGCCAGGCACAGCCTTTCTCTAGTTAATACTTAACAAGGCCCCTCAACAAAGACAGCCAATGTAGCCTGCGCTCAGCAAGCTGATTCCCAGCATATTGCTGTGTAATGGAGAATTCTTTCCTCTGTAACCCCTTCACTCCCACAAATCTGTCAAGTTTAACTTCATTTCACAGTCAATCAACTGACCCAAGCCTTGCCCAGCCATAGGGTTTCATCCCGTGAAGCTGTGACAGCTAGAATAACTGATATGTTGAAGCTGTGCAGCAATCCATTTAATGGAGATTGCTATTGTGTTTAATTAAATTCTATTAGCGCATTTACTTTGCAAGTGATCTCTGACTCTTGTCTCAAGTCTGAGGCGACCTGACATATCAAGGAATAAAGACATTTCCATTTTGGACAATCCTTAGTCTTTGTTGTCATATTGTCTTTGTGAAACGATCCAACATACCGGCCTTCCAAGGAATAAGACCTCGGATGTCTGTCAAAAAAAAGACCCTACTGAAACCGTAAACACAGTTACTATGTAATATTCCGACCGCCGGAGTTAAGGAGGGACACCTTGACTTGTGCTGCGGCAGTCATCCCTGAACACATGCTTGCCTAATCTACTATTTATTGCTGCTAGCTGTTTGGAACACATATAATGAATGACATTTTACCAGATTGCATGGCATACGTCTCTCCGGATTGGCAGCTGCACGGTGGATTTTATAGACATGTTCTGTCTTTATTTGCTCCCTTTTTTCATCTACCCATTTGTACATAATACTGTCTCTATAACTCACAGTTAGGAGGGCGACAGACGAATTGCTTTCCATATTGTTAGTAATAAATACATTTTAGCTCCTCTGTAATACAGCGTTCTGTATATAGTTACAATGTAATGCCAAGCGCTATAAATAATAGGCATTGAAACAAACGAGAAATTCCACCTTTAAAGATACAATTGTAATTCCTTAATATAATACTTTTGAAGGCAGGACATGGAAGTTTTAGATGCACCATGCCTGCCCTGCATCTCTGTCAGTAATCCAGTTGTAGCTGATGGTTCTGCTGACAGATCTTTAAAGCCGCCGCAACGTGGAGATTTGTTACCACTCCCAGTGGTCAGAAATACTTACTGCATATAAAGTGATCCTGATCCTTCCCCTGGTTTTCATCTTTAATGCAGCTTTGAAAAGATCCAGTAGTTGTAAATTGAGTGTCTGAAAACAAGCAGATATCTCATTTGCCCAGTGGCTCATTCCCATAAATAGAAGTTAATTTTAAGAAAGGGCCACTACCATGCTAGTCTTCCTGTGTAACCCTCTCAACCAGCGAAAAGCACTACACCCATACACCTTGTTTATGCAAGAAAAATATTATAGATGGTTTTAAGGGAATGGTCACACGTGGCGTATTTTTGCAGACACTGTCCGCATCAATGCCGCAAATAATCTGCGTTGCAGATTCCTTTGCGCCTTTGCCTAAAATGTGCAGTAAATTGCTGCGAATTAGCCGTTGCGTATTCAGGTGAAGAGTGCTTCCTGCTGTCTTTTAAAACGTTCCATCTTAGTCTGGCTGTAGACCTCGACACACATAGGTCCAGCCAAAATGATGAAATATCCTGATCGCAAAAGCAATTCGCAACGCAACACACATAACATCTGCGGATTTCATTGCGTAATTTTGCAACTCCATTGAAGTCAATGGAGAAATTCCGCCACAAGTACGCATCAAGTCTGCAACAGCCAGTGTATGCTGCAGACACCAAATTCCGCACCGCAGTCTATGGTCCGCAGCGGCGTTTTCAGCAATGTCTGCACGAACATAACTAAAAAGGTGTGGAAACCAATGGACAAACTGTCCACTGCGGATTTCCGCTGCGGACTGTCCGCTGCGGAATTGCACAGCAATTCCGCCAAGTCCGGCCATGCCCTTAGAGTTAACCTGTAGATGTTAGGACTCAGTTTAGCAGGCATTCCTACAATAGCTTTCAAAGTGCAAGTTGGATTTGAGGCACCAAGACTTTCAGATTTTCTGACTTGCACTAGCAATGTTGTAGTCTGCAAGCTGTAACATAAAGTTAATAAACAGTTTGCCACCATTTCCTAGAATAAGATTCTAATGAAACTCCAACTTGGAGTCATCATCTGAGCAGGAAGCGATTGAGTCAGGCTCTGAACACAACACATTCCGGCTCTGTGTTTGGTCTACACATTTGAACAGTACCGCCAAATCTATGCCCCAGATATATGCACTAGGCTGGAGTCCAAACTGTTTGGATTACCTAGATTGGATACAATTGTAGCAAACTGTCCACAGCGTTATCGATGTCGTCAAAAAAATGGAAACCTTACGGAACGGAGACAAACGGAAACCATTAGCAACGGAAGTATTACCATTGAAATCAATAGTAATACTAATGGAAGCTATGGTTTCAGTTTGCCTTTCGGTTGATGGGTTCCTCCGAGGGAAAGGTCTGACAGAACCCATCAACGGAAACCAAACCCTGATGTGAACAGGCCCTAACAGAGATCTTGGTTAGAAACAAAAATGTCTATCAGTGTTTTGTGCAACTTTCTATTTTTACTTTACAGCTGCTGTGTATTCTGTAGGCAACTGTATCTCAAAAAAGTAAAAATTTTTTTTAATACAAAGCATTTAGAGAGTTGCACAAAACACACTGATAGACATACACTACCGTTCAAAAGTTTGGGCCGTGCTGGGCAACTGAATTGACGAGCGCTAGTGGTGCTGATAGCGCTCGTCAATTCAGTTGCCCAGCACGGCTCAGTGCCTGATGAAGGTCACCTAGACCGAAACGTCGCACTCTGCCACTGGCATTAGAAACAAAATAAAAAATACCTTTTTTTCTATATTGGTGTGCCGGATACTCTTTTATATTTATGTTTGGGTTGGGCCCCTATCCGTGCAAAACCTCACCCTTCCACGTATCTGGTGCTATCTGAACCTTTACACATATTTCTCAAACTAGAGACTCTAATGTACTTGTCTTGTTGCTCAGTTGTGCAGCGGGGTCTCCCACTTCTCATTCTACTCTGGTTAGAGCCTGTGTGCGCTGTCCTCTGAAGGGAGTAGTACACACCGTTGTAGGAAATCTTAGTTTCTTGGCAATTTCTCACATGGAATAGCCTTCATTTCTAAGAACAAGAATAGACTGTTGAGTTTCACATGAAAGCTCTCTTTTTCTAGCAATTTTGAGAGTTTAATCGAACTCACAAATGTAATGCTCCAGATTCTCAACTAGCTCAAAGGAAGGTCAGTTTTATAGCTCCCCTAAACAGCAAAACTGTTTACAGCGGTGCTAACATAATTGCACAAGGGTTTTCAAGTGTTTTCTAATCATCCATTAGCCTTCTAACACAGTTAGCAAACACAATGTACCATTAGAACACTGGAGTGATGGTTGCTGGAAATGGGCCTCTATACACCTATGTAGATATTGCATTAAAAACCAGACGTTTGCAGCTAGAATAGCCATTTACCTCATTAACAATGTATAGAGTGTATTTCTGATTAATTGAATGTTATCTTTATTGAAAAAAACTGTGCTTTTCTTTAAAAAATAAGGACATTTTGAACGGTAGTGTACATACATATATATTTATATATGTATATATATATATATATATATATATATATATATATATATATATATATATATATATATATAAACACGATTTCAAAGATGTACATAGCCTTTAGAGGCAAATGGGCTCCATATTATGTGCCTGTCGGTCAATGTGTCGCATGTGAGTCCATTTCTGATGAATAATTAATGTAAAACATTTGTGTAACAAAATTAAATAATAATAATAGTAATAATATAAGTGACATGAATATCTTCTCATATGTATATTTTTAAATAGCAAAATAATTGGTCAAGCTCCTTCAATGCCGGAGTTCTTTGAAACTTAGCCAATGTTGTTTCCATTGGTTTTGATCCAATCCATTCACTCAGTTATTACAAACATAAATGTGACTGCCGACTGTGGTCTCCATGTGGCTCCTCTGGCTATGAATTCTGGTATAATGAGTGCTCCAGCAGCTGCTTCTAGGGCAATGAATTCCCCATATTCACTGAATGTCAGTCTGCTGAAGTAATGTATCCCTAAGGAGTGCATTATTATGCCATTTTCACAGCTCACTAGATCCAGCAATATGATCTGACCGTACAAAGACGATCATAACATGTAATGTACAATAAACAGGTTGCACCCTAAAAAGATTATAACCTGTCATCTGATTGCCTTGCATTTAAATACGACAGTAATATATATATATTGATCATAAATTACTATCTTCCTTTCTCCTGGACTCTTGCGTGATTCCAGATGATCAGACATCAGTGTTTAGGACGTTTATATAGGAACATGCAGAAATGTATTTGCTCTGTTCATTTGTGGAGCAGAACTGTACACATCCAAAGGGGTTCACTGTCCTTTCAATGAATGCCAGTGATACTCAAACTGTGAGGCAGAGTTTACCAGTGAGGTGCCCCCCAAATGATGGTGAGGCACAGCTGAGGAGGCAGTTTTGACAGAATGGTATCCTGGATTTAGAAGGCAAATTAGTTAAATATGAGCAATATTTTGGCACAGATTTCAACCAAATCTGTTAAGGCCCCGGCATCAACAAGTTATTTCTGGTGAGGCCTCAGTAGAATAGTTTGCAATCATACTCACCATTTTGGAGTTATAGAGGGGTGTCTTTCAGTCACTCAGGTTGCATACAAGTATATACAGACACTTCCCTCCTTACCCCTCTCCTCTGCCTTTCTTTTTCCCATGCCTATAACCACCATAGCTATGTCCCTGTGCTTTATGTGTCTACATGCAGTAGGGCTGCCATCAGAAATATCTAGGCCCCACAGGGGTAAATGGTCAGGGCCCCTGAACTAATACATCCATAAACCTTCACTTTGTAGCCTATATACCATTGCTAGGCACCTGAGGAAGGCCATTATACTTCTCAAACACAGTGACCCACTTGTTTTTAAATGTAAGGGAATATTATCATGTATTTGTAGCCTGTCGAGCCCATACCCTACAAGTTGGTTCATGGGGCTGGGGTATAAGAATACTTATTGGAAATGGCACCATATTGGGAACCAGATTTTCCCATTCTTACCTATAAAATAGGGTCCTTTACATTAAAAAAGAAAAAAGTTAAGTAGATGTAGCTCCCATACATTGACTGGAGTTTAATAGGTGGGTTTAACTACAGGTATCAATATTTGATCCTTGATAGCAGTACCACCTGTACTGCCCTGATAATGCCCCTGCCTACTTGGACTGGGATACATGATTGTAAGATTGTCCAGAAGATGGCCCACATGTATTCTGAGAGCTAGCAAATCAAACTATAGATTACGTTTTTTCTTCATTTCAATGTAGCACACAGCCTGGCAGACAATAGTAAAATAATATAGAACTTTAATTACGTTTTAATAAATGATGAATATTAGATTTGATTTTTCTATTTTTAATATTAGTTATGATATTACATAATCTATTTCCATATCTATCTATCTATCTATCTATCTATCTATCTATCTATCTATCTATCTATCTATCTATCTATCTATCTATCTATCTATCTATCTCATATCTATCTCTCTCATATCTATCTCATATCTATCTATCTATCATCTATCTATCTCATATCTATCTATCTATCTATCTATCTATCTATCTATCTATCTATCTATCTATCTATCTATCTATCTATCTATCTATCTATCTATCTATCTCCTATCTATCTATCTATCTATCTATCTATCTATCTATCCATCTATCTATCTATCTATCTATCTATCTATCTATCTATCTATCTATCTATCTATCTATCTATCTATCTATCTATCTATCTATCTATCTATCTATCTCATATCTATCTATCTATCTCATATCTATCTATCTATCTATCTATCTATCATCTATCTATCTATCTATCTATCTATCTATCTATCTATCTATCTATCTATCTATCTATCTATCTATCTATCTATCTATTTATCTATCTATCTATCTATCTATCTATCTATCTATCTATCTATCTATCTATCTATCTATCTATCTATCTATCTATCTAGCTCATATCTATCTATCTATCTATCTATCTATCTATCTATCTATCTATCTATCTATCTATCTATCTATCTATCTATCTATCTATCTATCTATCTATCTATCTATCTCATATCTATCTATCTATCTATCTATCTATCTATCTATCTATCTATCTATCTATCTATCTATCTATCTATCTATCTATCTATCATCTATCTATCATCTATCTATCTATCTATCTATCTATCTATCTATCTATCTATCTATCTATCTATCTATCTATCTATCTATCTATCTATCTATCTATCTATCTATCTATCTATCCATCTATCTATCTATCTATCTATCTATCTATCTATCTATCTATCTATCTATCTATCTATCTATCTATCTATCTATCTATCTATCTATCCAGATTCTTTACAGTGTAAATGTAGGATGATAAACAATGGAGAAAGTTATAGACAGTTGTAAAGCCTTCTAGGTATCAGGCTCTATTGTCTTTATAATGATCAGTAAGTAAATGTGTCTGTCTTTATATAAAGAATATATATGTAGCACAAATAATGAGATGAAAGAAACATGAGCAAAGCTGTGAAACAGAGCTTCAGGTCAGACATTATTAAACCCAGAGGGATAAATATCTCCAATTATAAAGTTAATATCTGGGGAGTAGCGAGGCAGAAAGGACATCTATCCCAGGAGAGTAGAGCATCCCAGCAGGTTATCTAGATTCTTTGGAAAAAAATGTAAAGACGTGATAAATGTAATTAATGTTATAAAATATTCATTTCAGCCTGTGTGGAATACATAGTCTCCAATCCGACTGACGGACAGGGGAGGGAGAATGGATTGTGCGCCTCACTAGAAACCGATGTGGCAGAATAAAATATGTATACAGTATTGCAGAATATGCCGGCACTATAAAAATGATGGGAAATAAAAGCGTGATATAATTTTTTTCACACCCCTTGTTCTAGGCACTTCTAAAACTGTTGAGGTATGTAGGTGTATCAGTTTCTTAAATTCATAATACATTTCTGTGTTTTCTATAGAATAGTGAGTAGGCAGGGTATACGTTTTATGTACATTATATATCACACTATGAAAACAAGGCTATGGAAGGCATCGAGTGCATGCTGATGTTAGGCAAGAGATAATATATTCTCTAAGATATCATACATGGCGACAGCACATTGTTGGCTCAGCAGGAGATCAGAGATTCTATATTAGCGGGATCTACAGACAGTATATGTGCACAAATATTAAGACTCACATTTATTATACATAAAAGCATGAAAAATCCATATTATTCTAGGAAATTGAGATGTTATACAGAAATATAACAAATCAAGACCAGAGGTATCAACACCAACTCAACAGGGGGAACTAATAGGCAGTTTCTCATGGGGTCTCTTATCTTGATGGATGGTCGATAATTGATTTAAAGGCTATGTAAACTTTTGAAAGGTATTTTTTTCAAATAAAAAGGTCAATCAGTGTGATTGGTGCAACTTTATAGTTTTTATTAAAAATTCTTTATCTTTTTGAGATACAGCTACTTGGTATTCTGTATACAGAGCAGCTGTATAATTCGCTATGACCTGAATCAGTCAGTCCCGCGGACCTGACAGGTTCAGTGTCAGCGGGTCATAGCTTACATGTGGGAGATTACAGGTGGACACGCAGGACCTGCTTTCACTAAACACGTCAGTCCCGCAGACCTGACGGGAACAGGATTTAGCGAACGATACAGCTGCTCTGTATACAGGATACAGAGCAGCACAATCGCAATCCAGAGGAAAAGAGACAGCACTCCAAGCTTGAAAATGCCTTCAATGGGAAGGTGAAACGTTGCCTCTATGTTGGGTGAATACAAATTTTGGATCTTTATAATATTGGAGTGCTGCCTCTTTTCCTCTGGATTGCGATTGTGCGTATTTGGAGTTTCATGTCAAGTCTCCCCTGAGGATAGCACCCTCACTGCATGCTACGGTGCAGCTCCTATACTTTGCTTTTTCCTGGATACAGAGCAGCTGTATCTCAAAAAGTAAAAAGGAATTTTTAATAAAAACGAATTATAAAGTTGCACCAATAAACGTATAGTAAACATACATATATAATATCAGAATATAATTTTGCATCAGAAGAATATATTGATGATTATAATGGTACGCTCTCCAATTTGGATGGTGTCAAATTAACATAATGGGAATTAGGAGTATTGCCATATTTAAATAACTATTATAGAAAGTCTATGTAGATTGTAGCCACAGATCAAATAGTCCTGTCAGGCAAGGTTCCTACACGTTGAAGCTGGGACACATTACATTTTGTAATTTTCATACATATTCGGCAACGCCTCTGTAATACTGAATGACGCCCACAAACGAAATAGTTGATATAGAAGTTTTCTCTACATACTAGAACCAAAAGAGATGATAAAGCCACTGTCATTTCCCTTAGCTTCTGTGTACCCTTGTCTGTTTGTCTGTCGTGCACTTTTTGAGCGTTGGGACCGTCGCCCAGTACGCCGCCTAGGACGGGCTGTTGCAAGTAGGCAGGGACTGAGTGGCGGGTAGATTAGGGCTCACCTGTCTGTCTCCCTACCCCGTCATTACACAAGGAACCCCCTTTACAACGACCATATGCCCCAATAGGGCTAATAGACAAGGGTTGTCCTAATAGGCTGTCCTTTATTATTAAGAGATAAGGTGACCCTTTACAATGTTACTTAATGCTAGTGTAACAGATAAAGTAATCAGGGAAAACTTCCATAATCTGTCCAGAAAAGGGTAATCTTCACAATGTAAACTAATGCAATATCTGTAGAACAGCTCTCTGACCTTCCAAGCAGCAGTTCCTGGAGGCGGCATCACTCAGCAAGTGGAAAATCAGCCAATCGAAAGATTTCTCAACAGTAATAATAACACCAACGAGCGCAGGATGGCGCTGTACATGTGATGAATTATATTATATTATTAATGAAATTATATTATATCATCCTAACAAAGACACCAGCTAGAGCACAGTCCTCTGTTATGTGAGGTAACATAAGGAAAGCAAAATTCCTGTATACGTTTATGGGGGTCTATGGGCGATGTATGCCTGTACAGTGGAATACGTTGCAAGCTTACAAACAGAGATAGAGAGTTAGATAGATAGATAGATAGATAGATAGATAGATAGATAGATAGATAGATAGATAGATAGATAGATAGATAGATAAAAATCCAAAAAATGAGCAGCAACTCCAATATAAAGGGTGAAAAAGTATATTGGAGTTGCTGCTCATTTTTTGGATTTCTGTGTATCTGGGACTTGGTCTGTCCCTTTGAGCTTGCACCCACACGCTGCTGGTGCTGCTGGACTTTGTATATATCTAGATAGATAGATAGATAGATAGATAGATAGATAGATAGATAGATAGATAGATAGATAGATAGATAGATAGATAGATAGATAGATAGATAGATAGATAGATAGATAGATAGATAGATAGATGATAGATAGATAGATAGATAGATAGATAGATAGATAGATAGATAGATAGATAGATAGATAGATAGATAGATAGATAGATAGATAATGTGTAATTACAATTGACTGAAATGCAATCTTCTTGCCTGGCATCCTTTTAGAATGATTGCAGATGTGAGAATACATTGCAATAAATATTTTTATCATGTAAATTAATATTTCAGACGTTTGTTACTTGTTGCTTTTCTGTGTTGGCTGCACTGCTCCTTTATAGATATAGTAGATAGTAATTCTGTAATTGTTTGACAGTATGAAGAAGCTCTCTCCATCTCTATAAAAGCATGAATTAGCAGGGTATTGAGGGGTTAATGCAAGTCTATGTTAAGTGCTTCTACATTTTGAACTGGTAGATGACTGAGCTGACACTGTCTTTGTTGCCATTATTAAGACCGCATAGCCAACAGTCATGTCCCCACTGGGAGCCAGCAGGGGTTTCATTGTGGTCCCAGCCACTGGCTTCAATCCCTCCTTTTATTCCATTTTCTTGTGATATTGCAGTCCAAGTGTAACTTTTGTGTTCTAGTTGTAACTACTGTGTTATCAGTGTATAGGTATTGTTCGAGGCCACTATGGCTAACACTGTGTGTTCTACCCACATTGTGCTGCTTTACTACAATGATGTGATATATGCAGGGCTGTAATTGAATACTGAGGAATGGCCATTAAACAGCACTATATTTCGTTTCAGGAATAAAGCACCATGTCTGCTGACATTATTATTACCACCACCAGGACTAGGCCCACAGCACACACAATGATAACTTGATTTAGATACTTTTTGTTTGTTTTTGGCCTTTTAAAGTACGAAGTCATTGATGGGATATTTAACAATTAACAGCATGATGTAGATGAACCAGTTTGATGGACATTGCTCATGGCCATTACCATTGAATGGAGAATCCCTTCTAGGTGACCTCACAGTTTTTCCTGCAGGCTAGTTATTATTTTTTAAAGCACAAGGGCCTCTATTAATACCCCCTCAGCCTTCCCCACCATGAAAAGAATATATTGCATTATGGTTCATCAATATTGCTTTGCAATATTTTATATAATTTTTATCAATTTTAGCAGAGGCAACCTCAGGATATATTTTTGTGCAGTTTCTCTCTGAGGCTGGGTTCACACGACCTATTTTCAGGCGTAAACGAGGCGTATTATGCCTCAATTTACGCCTGAAAATAGGGCTACAATACGTCGGCAAACATCTGCCCATTCATTTGAATGGGTTTGCCGACGTATTGTGCAGACGACCTGTAATTTACGCGTCGTCGTTTAACAGCTGTCAAACGACGACGCGTAAATTGACTGCCTCGGCAAAGAAGTGCAGGACACTTATATACATTATATGCAGGACACTTCTTTGCAACGTAATTTGAGCCGTTCTTCATTGAACTCAATGAAGAGCAGCTCAAGATTACAGGCGTCAAAGACGCCTCGCATAATACGAGGAGGAGCTTTTACGGCTGAAATGAGGCAGCTGTTTTCTCCTGAAAACAGTCTGTCATTTCAGACGTAACAGCCACTCATCGTGTGCACATACCCTCAAAGTAAAAGAAAATTCCTGTCAGAACTTCTAACTCTCATGGAGATAATATGTCTGTCATTCAGTCATCAACAGAGCCTACAAGTCTGTTGCTGTATGTAATAACTCCTCTCCTCCCTCTGTCAGTGCTTCCTGGCAAACACTCCCCGTAAGACAAGCCACCATCTATCTCACTGTGCAGGGACATGCCTCATGGACTATATGTCTTGAGTTCTGACCTGATTAAAGTTACGTATAGTCCCTGCTAGTCACTACAGAGTTAAGGGCATCATATAATTTCCTCAATATCGGGAACAATCCCAAAGTCTATGCCAACATCAGATAAATAGGAATGCACATGCCAAATATAGTTACATTGTCAACCTATTACAGCATAGGAAATCACAGAGGGGGACCCCCGACTATGTGCCAGAGTAGAAAGTTGTTTCAGGAGAAACAAGTGTCTACCCAGAGATTCCTCCGTGATAGAAGTTGATCACCGGGGGTTATAGAAGCCAAACGTGTGGTGATCAGTTGATCGCCAGGGTAGCTCAATCTAAGAAGGGGTTGTCCTAATGGCTCTCGAGTGAACTACTTGGCAGCTAGGCATAAAGAAAAGCTAGCGTACTTTTAAGGGGCGAAAAAAGTGGATATAGTATTTTACTACTTCAGGCCAGCCGATTCTTACTACTAGATTTAACTGTAAGTTTACACACATTCCTATATTAAAAAAAATATACAATATAATAAGTTGTTCCAAATGACAAACTCAGCTCTGCTACAGTACATATGTGTGTGTGCTTTACGAGAGGACGTTAGGGTGTGTCTGATGCGAAGTTCTGAGCTCCTTTCTGGTCCGCTCTGTACTCTATAGTTAGTGGTTTCTTAAAACCACAAAGGGTGGAAGCAGCAGACTCCACATTAAGAAGGCAGCTTGGACGCGTGCACTAGAACTTATTAACATTTTAGCCTTTATTTTTATTACCTCTTTCAAATATTTGCTTCATAATTAAAAGACTCATCATAAGACCCAGATCCTATTTTTATGGACGTGTTAATTTCCTGCTTTGTAAATAAACCCTTCTCCCCAATTACTTTTTATAGCTCCTGTTTATTGTACCAATTACAGATCCTGGCTGGAAAGTTAAATACAATCTCAGCTCCTCATTGTTAGTGAATACGAGAGCTTGTGTTAGGGACGATGATCCCGGCCCTGCGCCTGTTAATGGTCGTGTTCATCACCAGGCGATGCGCCTCGCTACATGTTCTCTATTGTAATAGATACAGGCCAGTTACCAGCATCTGTGTATTCTTGAACAAAAGGGAGAATCAAAACTATTGATTCAAGCTCAGTAAATTTCCTTGTCATCTGCTGCGTCACTGCACTCCAATCTAAGAGTATATATATATATTTTAAAAATGCTTAGTTGATTTTCCCAGAATCCTGAAAGATAAGTCTGAATAGTTGTGCAGCTCAAACTCTATTAGGCCACGTTCAGTGCTGCTGAATTCCGCTGCGGACAGTCCGCTGTAGTATTCTGCAGCAGCCATTTTTTACATTTGTTACCATACATTTTTAGGAAACTTAGTTCAGACGTTGCGGAAAATAGTCTGCGGTGCAGATTTTTTTCTTCCGCAGTATGCACATTATGTTGCAGAGAAGCAGCGGAATTTCACTGCGGATTTCAGCCTTTGCAATGCAAAAACTGAAATCTGTGGCAATTCCGATGTTATATCTGTTAATTCTGAATTACCTGTCAAATATGCAAATGTTGGTGTAGGTTCGGTGCGTAATTGCCCCAAATCTGCACCAACATTTGCAGCGGAGAAATTCTGCTACGTGTGAACATGGCCTTACCCCTTTGCTTAGTTTCCCAATGCCATATATTTCTTTTATCAGACTCCCCAAATAAATTATTTTTGTGCTAGATGGTACACCTGAATAAGCTGTGTGACTGGGTAAATTGGGCAATTTACTAAGGGGCCCCAAAGGACTAGATTCCCCAGGAGCAAACTAAGGCTGGGTTCACATGGAGTAATTTGACGAGTTTTTTGATGCGGAAACCGCATCAGAAAAAAAACAGCCGAAAATGCCTCCCATTGATTTCAATGGGAGTCGGAGGCGTTTTTTTTCTCGCGAGCGGAAAAAGAAGGGACATGCCCTATCTTCGGGTGTTTATGCCTCTGACCTCCCATTGACATCAATGGAAGGCAGAGAAAGCGTATTTCGTGGCGTATTATGACCGTGGCGCTCAATTGCCGCGAGCATAAAACGCTGTGAAAATCGGCGTGCAGGCTGAGGAAAATCTGCCTAAAAATTCCAAACAAAATTTTGAGGCAGATTTTCCTCTTGCAAAAAACTCTGTGTGAACCCAGCCTAAAACCACCCAATATTGTTTAGTGGTAAATGGTGGTATTATTTAGGAGTTGAATTGCAGTGTGGGAACCATATGGCAGTATTATGTGGGCTCTTTAGGCTGGGTTCACACGTGGCGGAATTTCACTTAAATTCCGCTGCGGACACTCCGCAGCGTTAATCCGCAGCGGAGCCGTTTGTCCATTGACTTACACTTTAATTTAGCAGTGTTCGTTTAGACGAGGCATAAAATTCCGCTGCGGAGCATAGGCTGCGGAGCGGAATTTGGTGTCCGCAGCATGCTCTGTCTGTTGCGGAGCAGTGGCGGACTCATGGCGGAATTTCTCCATTGACTTCAATGGAGATTCTAATTTCCGCAATGAAGTCCGCAGCTGTCATGCACATGTTATGTGTGCTGCGGATCCGTCTTGCTTTTTTAACTTGACATTTCTTCATTCTGGCTGGACCTATGTATTTCTAGGTCTACAGCCAGACTGAGGAAGTCAATGGGGCTCCCGTAATGACGGGAGCGTTGCTAGGAGACGTCTGTAAATAGTCACTGTCCAGGGTGCTGAAAGAGTTAAGCGATCGGCAGTAACTGTTTCTGCACCCGGGACAGTGACTACCGATCCCAATATACATGTATCTGTAAAAAAAAATGAAGTTCATACTTACCGAGAACTCCCTGCGTCTGTCTCCAGTCCGGCCTCCCAGGATGACGTTTCAGTCTAAGTGACGGCTGCAGCCAATCACAGGCCAAGCACAGGCTGCAGCGGTCACATGGACTGGCGCGTCATCCAGGGAGGTCGGGCTGGATGCCGAAAGAGGGACGCGTCACCAAGACAACGGCCGGTAAGTATGAAATTCGTTTACTTTCACTAGGGAAAGTGCTGTCCCTTCTCTCTATCCTGCACTGATAGGGAGAAGGGAAGCACTTTTACCGCAGTCCGCAGCAGCTAGTCCGCATCAATTTTCTGCACATTTTGTGCAGATCCGCAAAATGTGCGGCATTGATGCGGACAGTTGCGGAGGAAATCCGCCACGTGTGGTCATGCCCTTAGGGTGCGAATAGACAGCGTAAACACTGCAGATTTTCTGCAACGGATTCATTGCAGAAAATCCGCAGCGTTTTACAGTAGCAGCGGTGTGGGTGAGATTTCAACAAATCTCGTCCCCACACTGCGGAAAAATGCTGCTGAAAAAAACACATAAATTGACTTGCGGTGCGGTTTCTTCACCCGCAGCATGTCCATTAATACTGCGTATTTGCAGCTCTTTGCAGCCTTTCCCATTGAATTCAACGAGGTGCTTAAAACCCGCAACAAAGTAGTGTGTGTTGCAATATTTGCGGTGGAATCCCTGGACGACGTTGCAGGCCATGTGACCACTGCAGCCAATCACAGGCTGCAGCATCACATGGCCTGCAACGTCATCCCAGGAGGCCGGACTATGCGCAGAGAAGTATAAACGTTTCTTCTTAAAATCAATTAAAAACGCCGTATTGCACCCTAGGCACTGTACATCCAGCACTTAGTGGGTGTGACGGATTATTGCAACCCATAAAATTATTTGCGGAACTTAGTGGAGCACTATATATATATATATATATATATATATATATATATATATATATATATATATATATATATATATATATGTGTGTATATAAATATATATATTTATATAGTACAATTTTTTTACTGGGACTCCTTGGGCGAGATCGATAGATAAATCAAACAACTACAATAAGAGGAGATCTCTTCCGGGATTTATTGGGTTTGTTCAATCGCTACAATCATGTGGGCAGCCGGCGCTGTCACTCAGTATGCAGCATAGTGTTAGGCGCTACTGTTAGGTTGTCCAAGAAATTAAACTAGCTGCAGGAAATGTTATAAAATCAAAAAACAAACATTACTGTTAAATCCCCCGTATCACTGGCCTCACAGTCATCGCTCAAGTTATGTAAACAAAGACTGACGGCGACCACTAGAACATCGGCGCTGGATCGCCGGGGTATTTAACAGGGGAGAATTGTTATTTTTTTTACATTATCTCCTGCACCTAGTTTAATTTCTTGAACTTTCGGACAACCCTTTAAGCACTTTTTTAGCATCCATAAGATATGGGTATTGTAGTAAAAACCTGACAAATTATAGGGTTCCATTTTTAGGGTTGCAACTTCTGACTATGTTTGCCTGTGTTTCTAGTTTGTAGTATTCCTCAAAATGCCCCCCAACACAGGGACGTAGCTAGGGGGGGGGGCAAGCGGGGCATTTTTTCCCCCGGGCGCAGTTCAGAGGAGGGCGCCAGCGCCACCTCCTCCTGCACTATAATTGTACCTGTGTCGCAAGGACACAGGTACAATTAGAAGCAATGAATGACCGGGCATGTTCCGTGCCCGGCCATTCAGCGCCTTTCCACGAATGAAGCGACTGGTACCTTTTGTACCAGTGACGCTTCCGTCGATGAAAGGCGCTGACTGACTGACAGGGAAAGTCATCCTGCCCAGCCAATCAGCGCCTTTCATAGACGCTGTGTTCAACCCCCTGGAGACCTGCGCAGAAGAGAGCAGTGGCTGTATCTGCGGGGGGGACTTTGTCTACTCGCGGGGGGCTTTATCTACGGGGGGTGTCTATCTACAGGGGGACTATATCTACAGGGCTGGGCTATATACAGGGGGACTATATCTGCTGGGCTATATACAGGGGGACTATATCTACAGGGGGGCTATATACGGGGGGACTATATCTACAGGGGGACTATATCTACAGGGGGGCTATATACAGGGGGACTATATCTACAGGGGGCTATATACTGGAGTGGGCTGTCTATAGAGCCCCATATACAGGGGTGGGCTATATAGTATATAGCCCCCTGTAGATATAGCCCACCCCTGTATATGGTGCTCCATAGATAACCCACCCCAGTATATAGCCCCCCCTGTAGATATAGTCGCCCTGTATATAGCCCAGCCCTGTAGATATAGCCCCCTGTAGATATATTCCCCCTGTATATAGCCCACCCCTGTATATAGCCCACCCCTGTAGATATAGCCCCCCTGTGTATAGCCCCCCTCTGTAGATATAGCCCCCCTGTGTATAGCCCACCCCTGTAGATTTAGCCCCCCTGTGTATATCCCAGCCCTGTGTATAGCCCAGCCCTGTAGATATGGTCCCCCTGTAGATATGGTCCCCCTGTAGATATGGTCCCCCTGTAGATATGGTCCTCCTGTAGATATGGTCCCCCTGTAGATATGGTCCCCCTGTAGATAGCCCACCCCTGTATATAGTCCCCCTGTAGATATAGCCCACCCCTGTATATAGTCCCCCTGTAGATATAGCCCACCCCTGTATATAGTATCCCACAAATAGCTCCCCCTATAGTGCTCCACAGAAAGCCCACCCCTGTATATAGCCCCCTTGTACATATAGTCCACCCCAGTATATAGTGCTCCACAGATAGCCCACCCTTGTATATAGTATATACAGGGGTGGGCTATCTGTGGAGCACTATATACAGGGGTGGACTATCTAGTGGAGCACTATATACAGGGGTGGACTATATGTACAAGGGGGGCTATATACAGGGGTGGGCTATCTGTGAAACACTATATACAGGGGTGGACTATATGTGGAGCACTATATACAGGGGTGGGCTATATCTACAGGGGGGCTACATACATGGTTGGGCTATCTGTAGAGCTCTATATACAGGGGTGGGCTATATATACAGGGGGCTATCTGTAGAGCACTATAGCGGGAGTTATTTGTGGGACACTATATACAGTGGTGGTCTATATGGGGGCACTATCTACAGGGGCTCTATGGCAGGCACTATCTACAGGGGGCTCTATGGCAGGCACTATCTACAGGGGGCTCTATGGCAGGAACTATCTACAGGGGGCTCTATGGGGAGCACTATCTACAGGGGGCACAGTGTGTGTGTGTGTGTGTGTGTGTGTGTGTGTGTGTGGGACACGGTGTATGGTGCTATTATAATTAGAGGTGCAGTGTTTGGCGCTATTATATTTAGGGGCGTAGTGTGTGGTATAATGATAACTTTATATTTATTTATAGGTGCAGAAATGTTGGAAAAGTGAGAAGCTGAAGACATGTGAGCGGCAAACTGCAGAAATGGACCGGGAGAAGTCATCATAGAGGTCTGGACCAAATGGAGAAAAAGAACTAGAATCTGAGACGTCACCGGTGAGTCACTTAATGTAAATGTTTATTCTGCCTCTAATCAGCACTGTAGTCACTGTATGATCTTTAGTGAGATGATGGGTGGTATGATTATGATAGGATTTATTTTTTGTGAAAATACATCTCCCAGCATATCCTTACCATTGTTCGGGCCATGCTGGGAGCTGTAGTTTTACGCCGTACAAACCTATATGGCAGGGGTTGCACTAAATTGAGCTGTATTTGTTCTGGGGCTGTATATATGTACTGAGCTTGGTTCTTGTGTTGTGTATAGAACCATATTGCTTGTGAAATGTACAAATAATTTTATGCTCGCGTTACATAAAAATAAATGACACGTCGATTGGTAGAGAAAACAAACACTGCGAGGGGGAAGGAGATGTCGGTAAAGAGGTTGGGGGGGGGCGCCAAACTGAATCTTTGCCCCGGGTGCTGGAGAACCTAGCTACGCCTCTGCCCAACATTTACAGAATCCAGAACATGCAATGATTATATTATATGTAAACGGTCAGACAGCTCTAGCCGCTTGTTCACTGCACCACTTTTTTGCTTAAATACAACTGTACAATGCATTGGATGTGACCAACCATACCCCTTTCTAATGACGAAATCCTGGAACTGTCACAAGGTCTCCTATACAATGGTATCATTTCTTCACAAATATGTGCTCCAATATATCCAAATACTCCATGCCTGGTATATAATTGCCATACAATGACATGCGAGCAGGGGTTTGGAAAACAATGACATCTTCCAGCGCGGCTTAGTGTAATTGCTTGCTTTGTAGCTAATTTGGTTCCAGAAATACCATATAAATATAGTCCAATTTTTTTATCCTGTAATCCCCTTACAAAGTGGCGGCAGTGCTGAATTCAGGAGCTTTAGCATGCTTTACTGTACTTAAAAAACTTTTTGATGTGTACATTTTTGTTTCATAACTATATCAGTGAGATAAACTCTGCTACTTTGCTGACAGTTTGTATTGAATGCAGACTATGTATATCATTATGTCACTGCCGAACATGAGAGAGCAGCGATTCATCTCTTACTTATCTGTCCAATGAGAATAATGGAAATAGTGAATCTCAGGGAGATATTTATTGCATTAGCAAGATATATGCACAGATAGTTTTGCTTTAAAATACACAAATGTTCCTATATCATAAGACAAGTACCTTTTGAATAAGGGTATCTACATGAGAAGAGAATTATCATAGGGGGTGCTGAGAGCACCTGTTGTACAGCCTATTGAATCAATGTTTGGGACTGCTACTCCTTCAGCTACCCTACCAAATAGGATGGCTCGGTGGCACAGCATGGCCGGTTTTCTGGTTACACTAAGATGGCACATGGTCCTGTATAACATTTTTATCGGGCTTTGAAATGTAGTACAGATATTCTAAGCAATGGGATTTACATTGTATGAATAAAGTAGGTGTGATGACAAAGGAGCCATATGGTAAAAACATATACACAGAGTGAAAGGCATATTTTGTCGCTGATGACCTGTATTGTTGTCAACGGTCTTAAAAGTAGGCTAACAACATAAAAAAAGGGAGGGATGAGTGTCATGGCGGTCCATCCAAGAGAAACATATTTACTTGGTTGATGATACCATGTGGATCTAGCAACAAAAAAAGAGCAACCACTTAACATGAAACTACTCACTATGTAGGGCGAGTTAGATAACTGGGGTTGACTTCTAATCAGGTAGCCACAAGGCAGAGGATAATCAGGCTAATAAATTTTTGCCCAGTGTGCCAGGGTACCCAAGGTAATGAACATAGGCCATTGGGAAGGCCACTTGCAGCAGTCTCTCATAAGTTGTTTGAGGGAGGTTAAATAGGTGGGCAAAGTTGGCAATATTCGGATCTGGTGGAAGATGGTTAACCCGTGTTCTTAGCTTAGCCTGCACTATAGTAGAAAGCTAAAGCTCTTCACTGCTCCCGAAAAAATTATATTACCTGTTCTTGAAAATCGGAATCCGTATGAAAGTGAAAAAGAATAGATGGTTCCTTTAAATATCCAAATGTATGAGTCAATTATGAATACAAAGTACAGTATTCTATAAGCTTTACAATTTTCCCACATACCATTTGTTACATTTTACAATGGCCTCTACTTTAGCAAGTGGATGTATACGCACAATACATGGGCACTAGTAAACTGGTCCACTATAGAACTAGATGTGTTGACCATGACAGAAGACTCATCTGGTCATCAGAATCTCCTAGAAGTGCAGCCCCAGGCCTTGGGCCTTTAAGTTCCAATTATCTCAGCGAAGAAGTAAGATATTAACCCCTTGAGGACGCGGCCTAGTTTGGACCTTAAAGAAGCAGCGTTTTTTTTTTAGTTTTTTCACCTCCGAATTCCGAAAGCCAGAGCTTTTTTTTTTACGTCAATATAGCTATATATGGCTTGTTTTTCGTGGGTGACTAGTATTTTGAAATAGCACCATTTTAGGGGACATATAAAGTATTGAATAACTTTTATTAGTTTATTCTGTGGGAATAAAAAAAAACTCCATCATTGTTTTTGGGATTTTCTTTGACTGTCTTTATAAATAACATGAGAACTTTATTCTGCCGATCCATATGATTACGGCAATACAAATTTTATAACTTTTATTGTATTTTTTTTTTTTATAGGCGGAATAGGCAAAAAACAGCAATGCTGGCATTGTTTTTTGGGGATTTTCTTTTAGTACGGGTTAAAAACTATACAAAATTGGTATTGAATGCGGCGATACTAATTTTGTATATTTTTTTCCCTATAATAAAGCATTTTGTAAGTGGAAATAATGTGTTTTTTGCGCTATTGACTATGGCATGTAAGGAGTTAAACAGCTGTGATCGGACCTAACTCTATTTGTCCATCCTTCCATAAATAAGGAAATACTACTTTGCAGTAGAGTAATAGAGCTGTATAACAGCCTTACCGTTCAATTGCAGGGTGCTCGTACAGTACAAGACCTGAGGAAAAAATACCCTCCCAACGTCAATAAAACAAAAAAAATAATCTTACCCATTCCAACCATGCAAATTTAGCCCTAAAATCGCATAAAACCCTTATACCTGAGATATCTAAAGAGGTAAAAGGAGAAGACTTGAATGATTTATCGTTTCTTTTCAGCATTTTAAAGGTTAATGGAGTTTATTGACTGATACATATAGATGTAAAAAAAAATCAATATGATTATCTAAAAGTAGAACACAAGGCCATGTTTACACAATATCTATTTATTGAGCATGTTCGATGTGGACAATACATGTGAATGGCGTTCTGCGTTGAGGGCCTGCTGACGCAGATTACAGAGTTCCTGTGGATTTCGCCCACTGAAATGAAATAAATAAAATCCACGTCAAACCATATTATTATCTGTAGTACTGATATCTAGATGTCTTCATTGTATCAGCTCTAGATTGTACCTTGTATTTTATATCTACTGCTTGTTTGTAGTTTAAAAAAAAAAACTTATTAAAATAATTTTTTTGTTTTAGAATTTTATTTTGGAATTTAAGGCTTCGTTTACAGGGTCCCATTCCGATGTTCCGTCTGAGCTTTCTGTCAGAACGGAGCTCTGACTGACATATTGATTACAATGGTGACGGATCCAGTGCCAATGGTTTCCGTTTGTCTCCGTTGTGCAAGGGTTCCGTCGTTTTGACAGAATCAATATATGTCAGTCATGGCTCCGGTCCAACGGAAAGCTCCAACGGAACGTCGGAACGGAGCCCTGACGCAGATGTGAACGAAGCCTTACTGATTTATATCTGAAAATCATTGAACAAATGTTAACAGCTGCAGATAACCATCTATTTAAGTAAAAAATTATTTTATGTTATAAAACCAACATCCTATCTGCATCTGAACAATTCATCTACTGATCTCAAGTTCTCAAGATAATTCTCCATTTTTTTTTTTATTGGGTTGTCAGTGCATTTAACGTTAATCCAAGTCGTCCGTGGCAAAAAACTTTCCGATTACTTGCGTTGGGTGGTGAATAATTAATGCCTATATTAATGTAAACCTTTTCCTGCAAGGGATCGGAGGACGGCTGAGGGAATTACAGATTACGGAACTACTTATATGTCTGGCTCTTCAGAAAAGATTTCAAAGGTCCCCTGTGTACAAGGCAGAAGACTGTTAAAAAGCTCAGGTCATCCAATGTGCCAGTAACATTCACATTAACTAGCAATAAACACATCCACAAGAGTAGCCCTTGCAGTCTGGCTCAGTCAGACTTGTTCATTAATGACGATTAAAACTTAGAAATGTATTTTTCAGATACATTATATTATATTTTATAATATGCGGATTCTCTGCAGCCCCTTCAAGCAGAGCAATCATACAATGTGACACTCAATGATGACCATAAAAAGTTATGATCAAGGCAGGGCAGACTGTACAGACAACAGAATATACCACAGGGGTTTGTTTGCACGTTGCATCAAGTTCAAAAAGATGGATATATGCTTTAGCACATCTGAACTGTCAGGCATTGCTTCAATGTTGATTTTGTATCTCTGCACTTTGTGCTGAATTTCTCTTTGGCAAAATCTAGAAGTGCTCCGCTAAATGTGTTTCTGTGGTGTTAAAACTCACAGACGGCTTCCAAGAAAGATTCAGCCTGGATATTCTCTGTTGGAGGAGCTGCCTTCAGGCCATCATGAGATGTCAGGAAAAATCAAGTGTGTATCTCTTCATGTAAGTGATCAAGCAGCGGCCTAGCAACAAGGGATGTGGCTTACAGGTGACAACGCTGTGTCCCGTGCTCTTGTAGAGATATGGCATTAACTGAATGGCGTTATTTATAATCTGAACAGGTAGAAGAAGGGACCCAGTGCTAGATCGGGATTACAAGGTAAATTCTTTAGTTAGTTATTATTCCACCATTTAGTTTGGAGGAAGAGAGCAGAAGGGGGAGGGGGCATCAGGGACTTTGTGTCTCCTTTTTAGAGACTTTCTTTAAAGGGTAACTAAACTTTTAAGAATCTTTTGACATGTCATAGTGACATGTCAGAAGTTTTGATTGGTAGGGGACCGAGCACTGAGACCCCCACCGATCGCTAAAACAAAGCGGCAGAAGAGCTGTGCCGCTTAGTTTCTGATCGGCTTTCCTCGGAAAGCCGAGCGAGCAGTGTACGGACTTATAGACTTTCTACTGAGTCTGTACACCACTCCGTGGAAAGCCGAAACTAAGCAGCACAGCGCTCACACAAGCCCTTCTGACGCTTTGTTTTAGTGATTGGTGGGGATCTCAGTGCTCGGACCCCCACCAATCAAAACTTCTGACATGTCACTATGACATGTCAAAAGTTTTATGAGAGCTTAGTTGCACTTTTAGAAAAAAGAAAAACGTTTAGTTACACTTTAAGAAAAAACTGATGAATAACAGGCTGACAGGAGAACTGTCCTGGCATGATGCTGCCAAGCTGCTGTTTCTTCTCTGCAGTGTCATAGCTATATTGGGTGTATACCAGTGATAGCAGTGGTACCAGGACCGTGGTGCCTGAGGGGGTGGGGCGCACATGTTAGGTGTGAGGCCCTGTTACAAATTTTGCATTTGAGTCCAGGTGCTTCGAGTAGTGCCTTAGGCACAATGCCAATGCAGTTTTGCTTTATGTTAGGCTGAATTCACACTGTAGTGCCTGCTTGGTGAATATGCCAGGAAAGCATATGCAAAATGTATCCATAGGCCCCTATTAACCTGACAGAGGCCTTAATCGGGCTGGTATATCTTGTTTTTAATATATGGAAAAACATAGTCTGCTGCACTATTCCATACAGAGGCTTTCCGAAAAATAAAAACGTTATGTATATTTTTTTAACTTGGACGTCTACTTGCGATGGATGCCACTGTATTATAATACAGTGGAACAGGGGCATAGCTAAAAGCTCATGGGCCCCGTTGAAAAAGTCCTTCTTGGGGTCCCCCCAACTTCTTCCTATGGCCGACGGCACGCAGCTTCCTGCTGCATCGCTGGGTCTCCTAAGAGACTAAACGATGCAGCACTAAGACTCAGGGGCTGCTAAAGTCTTAAAACGTCAGGGGAGACAGCATATCTATAGCACTAAGACCCTATAGCTATGAATAGGATTAGATACAGTGGCTCAGCAGACTTTATCGCATATGATAGGCTTAGATATAGCGCCCAGCTCGCTGACGTTGCAGCTCCAATGCTGGACCCAGAAAAGGTAAGTATAATAATGGCCTTGCTTTTATATGTTACTAATTTTTGTTGGACTACTTCAGATTCGAGGGCTACTTCCATGACGCCGGTTTTTTATTCTCAATAAAATGGTTAACGAGGGTTGTGTGGGTGTTTTTTATTTGAATAAAATATTTTTTATATGTCATTGTATTTTTTTTAACTTTATTACTACCACGATAGTAATGGCCGCTGGCTGATTGACAGCGTCCAATACTAAGGCAGGGCTTATTGTTAGCTGGTGAAAAAGCTAGCACTAACCCACATTATTACCCCAGTACCCCTCACCAAAAGGGGTACCGGGAAGAGTCGGGTGTTATCCAGTACCCGAGCATCTGTAGTGTTTTTACAATACAGCTTCTATTTATCCTATATACATAAAAGTATACATAGAACTGTATCATTCTGTTCAACTGAAATGACGGCTTGGCACGGCTTGGCTGCGTATCTCTGACGCACGGGATACAGTTAATAATGATCACATCTAAGTTCATTATTTTTTTTTAGGAGAAGTAAATTTAAAAGTTGTTTAAAAACACCTAAAACATTGGTTTATTAAAAAACAAATTATCTTCAAAGCTGTACATAGCCTTTAATGACTTACTATTTTAATGTAACAGTTTACACCTTCAAACCTGGATGGATATATGGATATATTATAGGCAATATTATGATAGATAGAAAGATAATATAATTACAATTCCGACCAATTCATGAATCTTGATGCTATATTTTTCCTGCCAGTTTCCCACACATTTACCTCCTGTAGTCATACAAATCTGCTGATTCACAATACCCAATATGGTGAAACCTCCGCTGCGACCAAGTCAAACAAATGTTTAGCCAGAGTGTTAATGTAGTATAGTGCTCAGACCAGGACCTAATAATGTAAGACGTTTGCCAGGCTGATGTTGCTCAGTAGGCCCCAACGGCACGCTCAGAACTAGGACAACATGATCTCATGTTCTCACTTAGTATGAGAGTGATTCTTCAAATGTTACTGAATGTTTAGGCTATAAGATGTTTGTTCTGTGTAATATATGGATTTCATCACAGTAGTTGGTCCCTCTGACTATATTTGTTGATGAAATACCAAGTTCCCAGTCCAACAATGCAAGTAGGAATTGCAGATTATAGATTTATAGTTATAGTTGTGTCGTGTAGCCAAATGTGGCCTGAGCCTTGAGGTTACCAATGTTTTTTTCTGGTGGGGCTAAAGAGGGGAATCAAGCAGCACATTTAATATGAGCAACACATGTAAAATTGACTTCAACTTGACAATACAAAATAGTTCCACAAATATGTCCACTTATTAATTGTTACTTATTGTTGTGTATTTATGGTGCACTACATGGCCAAAAGTATGTGAACTTCCCTTCTTGCACACAAGTTGGAGACAACATAAGCAGTGCCAGTTGTCCAATAGAGTGGTATATAAAATGCACCTCCATTAGGCTCTGAAATAGAAGAAATACATTATTTGGACTGTTGATGTGCCATGCTTCACCATCTGGCAGTGTAATTGATAAAATCTGGTTTTGCAGATGCCCGGAGACCAGTTAGGGTATGTATACACGGCCTATTTTCTGCAGTTTTTCGGGACATAAACGCCCGAAAAACGTCCGAAAAATCGGGAGCAGAACGCCTCCAAACATCTGCCCATTGATTTCAATGGGAAAATGGCGTTCTGTTCTAACGAAGCGTTTTTCGCTGCGTTTATTTACGTGTAAACAATGGCCGCGAAAAAGAAGTGCAGGTCACATCTTGGGACGTTTTTGGAGCTGTTTTTCATTGACTCTATCGAAAAAAGCTCCAAAAACGTCAGTAAAAATTGCTGCGAAAAACGCAGCGAAAATCGCGAGTGGCTTAAAAAACATCTGAAAATCAGGAGCTGTTTTCCCTTGAAAACAGCTCCGTATCTTGAGATGTTTTTGAGTTTGTGTGTGAACATACCCTTAGGGGTATCAATGGGCAGATGTTTAGAGGCGTTCTGCTTCCGATTTTTTGGCCGTTTTTCGGGCGTTTACGGCCCGAAAAACGTCTGAACATAGGCCGTGTGAACATACCCTGACTGTCCAAATGCATGGTGCTGTGTAAAATTTGGTGGAGGAGGAATAATGGGCAGGTTTTTCATGGATTGGTCTAGCGTGCTTCTCTTGATGGCAAAAGTTTGGGGGAACCATCTCTTGTTTCAGCATGACAAGGTCCCTGTGCACAAAGTGAAGTCCTTAACAAAAATGTCTGCAAGGTGTGGAAGAAACTGATTATTCTGCACAGACCTCAGGACCTATGCCCCATTTTGTGCCAGTCTTCTGGATAGACCAACCTGAAACAGTGTTGTATTCTGACCCATTTTAAGCTGCTAATGTTGACATTGTAATATTACCTGTATTAGCTGGTGGCTATAATCTCTCCACAGATATGATCCTATGTTTATGTAGCAGCAGATTATTTTAAGCACAGAAAATGTATTGGACTATACTGGTCCCTGCCCCTGAAGATCTAATTTTTACCTGTTTGGCAAAGCTCCATGACATCTGTATAATAACCATTGTCTTGTTATTTTATATTGTACAGGAAAATGGAAACATAAGTTGTAATAATAACGAAATAACATAATAATGAAATTGGAATAGATAAGTCACCATGAAAATTTCTAGTCAATATATCAATATTACTTAGTAACCCTAAAATAATCTTTCTGCGTGAACAGAGAATGCATAGTTAAGCCATTGGAGGAAGCGATGTGAAATGCAAGAAAATGACATCATATCCACAATTTGCCTGCCATTCAACAACCAGCACATCCCAAGCCATCAGTCTGTCACTGACTACTCAGATCTTCACGGTGGACTTGCCAATGGACTGAGGGTAGAGAAGAAGTCATGACAGGAAAACCAAGCATTTACTTATCTCTTACTGGCCATAGTGACCATATCATTGTACATATTATTGTAAACATACATTTACGTAGAGACCTACTTTAGAAAAACGCATTTAGGGGAAACTCTTGCACTGTCTAGTGCAGGGCTTGAGGGGGGGCATGATTTCTCTATTAAAGGGCATGTTCACTTTTTATTTTCTTAAATAATTTATTTATAGAAAAGGAAATCACAGATTTCTAATATACATGTATTTAATTGTATTTCTGCTCACATACATTTCTTATATCCGTGCATTTGCCTCTGTCCATAGAAATGCATTCATAGGATAACTGAATGGACTAAAGATGGCGGCAGTCATGTGACTCCTGGCATTCCTTTTACACTGTCCAGGTATATAACAGGTGAATAATAGATTAGGACGAGGGTGTAACCAGTGACCGAGCACTAAAAGTTTGTGAATCCCTGCATGTTTTTTTACATTTCATAGACCCTAATCTCCTCAGTATTTACCATCCATTGTTTTAGCAACACATTTCTCTCTTGGTTAATATGTATGTGGATTTGAAATACAAGATAACATTTCATTTAGTGGAAACTGAGCTTTTCTTTTAACCCCTAATCTCTTATAAAGGGATGAATTATTGTGCGGAGACGTTGAATAATGCAGCTGTGATCCATTAGAAGTTACAGACCTAAACATGACTTGGGGGAAGTTACTAATGTCAAGTGTTTAGAAGACACCACTCAAGTACTCCATATCCTCCAGGCCGTATTGTTTATGGAATGAAAGATATCTATGAGTCTTTGAGACTTATTCAATCATGCAAGAGTTAATGCAGAGTGACTAAACCTTGGAACGCCTTCCAGTTGTGAGAGGTCTCTGCACAGCTGGATGGAGAGGACTGTTGTGAAACATCTGGACTATCCCTGGAGCCCTTCTGGTTACTTGTCGAAAACCATGTTCTGACTCAAAAGCTCACAAAACCGAGAGCCTTTAACCCCTTTACTACCAGAGTCTCTTACAACAATATGGAATAATAATGGATATTCTGCAGCGCTACATTGCCAAACAATGCACAGGGTAAAAATGCAACAAAATCCGATTGTTCCAAGTCCAAATCTAGTTTCATAAAATCTAAAATAAGCTCATTTCATAAGAAATAAGATATCATATGCTCCTGTGTTCTGTAAGACGCCTTCTTTACCTTGGTTTCCCTGATGCACAGGTGTGGAAGATGCTGCGCTCCTGTCACGTTAAGCTTGTAACAATGTCTTATTTGTTTGATCTCGCTTGGCCCAAGGGTTTGCTACGTCTTGAGATGATTTCCACAGTGCTCCCTTATTTCTTCAACATGAAAAGTTCTATTGTGCGTAAAGACATCTGGACTGCTGATGAGAAAACTGCCCAAACTCAACATTTAAAGGCTATGTCAAGAAGTGTTAGCTGCTAGACCAAGATAAACTCTGTGTTTCAACATGAAGATCAGCAGCCCTAATGTCTCTAAAGTGGCAATGACCTAGTCTTGAGCTGGAATGAAGGGTCCTTGTCAATATCAAATGACACATGCTGAACCGCGCATTCCCATTTGCTTCCCAAACATAAACTCTGACATTCTGGACTATAACCTTAGTGACTTGCTCCTAATGCTGGTGTGGGTACAGCGGTTGTGCATGGGGTTGAACTGCAATACCAGTAGTGGCGCCGTTTCTGGAAAAAAATCTTATACAACGCCTTTTAGACTAGGGCTACACAGCGACATGAGCCGTGCAACTAGAAATTTGCCATGCGCTTGTGATATCGCAGCTAATGATTGTCTGTGTGGTCGCATTACCACATATGACCTAATACGAATATGACGAGACTGTCGTCAAAAATCCAAACTTGTGGCAAGTGGCAAGTTGCTGGCGACATGGCTTTCTATAGGCAGCAATGTAAATTGTGTGCGACTTGGGTGCAACAGGTCTTTTATAAAATAATGGGAAAAAAGTTGTAAATCTTAGTAGCATGAAACTTGCCAACAAATTGCACCCAAAAAAAATCACTCATGCTCGTAGCCCTAGACTATCTGTCTTTAGTACCAGCAAATCCACCCAAACCAAACGAAGCATGCTACTATGTGTAAATTAATATATACTTACAGGCACAAACAATTTCAAGTACGCTTATTTCAATTTAAATTGTTTCTCTAGGAGAAACAACGTTTAGTACACAGAGCACATTGTGCTCACACTTTATAATGTATCTTATATATTCATTTGGCTCTTAAAGAGAACCTGTCACTAGTTCATATAAGTTGAACAGGGCGTAATCTACCCTCAAGCTGCCTCGTGCTGATTGGTCAGTATCAGAGGCTGGGAAGCTAGCTCCACCCCATTGGCTAACTATAGCAAATTAGCATATAGAAAGCCAACAAAATAGTGATCTATATCTATGAAAGGGAGGGGGACCAGGATAAAAACAAAACAGCGATTGATTCAGGGAGACAGGGCTATGCAGGTCAGTTAACTAGTTCAATTTATATAATCTAGTGACAGGTTCTCTTTAATACCAGATCCCAAGCCACTTGCTCTCTTATGTTTATTAATATGGAGCACGTCCTTGGATGAAGGAATGATATGTACATATTCCTACTACATGGACACACTACATGTATACAAATATATAAGTACCTGCAGCCACAGTCATGCTAATGTTTACTGGATATGTTGGCATTTAATGTTTTTGTAACTAGGATACAGTGTTGAGAATGTGCTGCTGACATCAGTTAGTAAGATTTGGGGCTCATTCAGACGAGCGTAATACTCATCCGTTTGCTGTGCATAGAAATAACTCACAGCACACGGACCCATGCAATTCAATGGGGCCATTCACACATGCATTGTTTTTCATGCAGCGTGTGTCCGTTGTGTGAAACTCACTGCATGTCCTATAGTGTTGCGTTTTCATGCACCTAGTCGCCCATTGAAGTCTATGGGTGCATGAAAACCATTGATTACATTCGTATGCTGTCCGTGTTTCACGCATCAAATACATAGAAAAGCAGAGAAATTAATGTAAAGAAAAAGTGCTTGCACGGACATAATAAACGCATGTCACACGCAAAACACACTGATGCCAATACACAACGCTCACGGACAAGAAATGTAGGAATGTAGCCTTAAGTTCACACGGGGTCTTTTGCCGAGTTTTTTGACGCGGAAACCGCGTCGCAAAACTCGGCAGAAACGGCCCGAGAACGCCTCCCATTGATTTCAATGGGAGGCGTCGGCGTCTTTTTCCCGCGAGCAGTAAAACTGCCTCGCGGGAAAAAGAAGCGACATGCCCTATCTTCGGGCGCTTCCGCCTCCTACCTCCCATTGACTTCAATGGGAGGCAGGAGAAAGCGTGTTTTATGCCCGCAGCGCTCAATGGCCGCGGGCGAAAAACGGCGCGATAATTGCTGTTCACGCGGAGTATTTTGGGGGAGGAATATCTGCCTCAAAATTCCGTTTGGAACTTTGAGGCAGATATTCCTCCCCCAAAATACTCCGTGTGAACATAGCCTTATTAGAGTAGCGAGATAGAAACTGTGATAGGTAAGATGGAGACATAGTCCCTGATAATATGACTGATATGACTGATCACGAGAATTCAGAGGGATGTTCAATAAATCTATGCTGACAAAACAATTGGTATCACCAGGAGGAAATATAGTAAATCAGTTGTGGGAACTCATCAATTTTTTTTAACTACAATCACAATTTACAATTAAAGAGGTTTAGGAAAAATAACATGTTCAATCTAAATGATTTTTACTACAGATGGAAAACATAATATCTTTTCATACATATATATATATATATATATATATATATATATATATATATATATATATATACATGCATGCATACATGTGGTTTATAAAGAACATATGTCTTGATATTAGAGACGTTTCACCTGTTCAATGGTATAGTGCATACAATGTGGGTCAAGAAGAGGCCGTACTGAAAGAAGAAAAAAAGGAATAAGGGAAGGCCTCCATGACTAAAATAGATGGGAGGGACACAGAGTTGGCTGGCCTATGAGAGGAAAGGGGGGGGGGACAGCAGGAGGGCTTGAGTGAGAAGGGGTGGGGATTGAAGGGGATGTACCTGTTTCCTGTTTGTGCTCTCCCTCTCTTCGCCAGGACACAGAAGCAGGAACATGTTTGTTACCCCTGCTGCGTCTGATGAGGAGGCTATGGAGCTGTTGCGGGCCGCGGCAGCCTCTCAGGGTCCTGGATGGCTCGGAGCACGAGTAGCGACGCTGCTGCAGGGACAATCGGGCGCTCCGGTCCAGGAGCGAGCAGAGTCGGCTGGAGCAAGCGGGGAGCGCTCTGTCATGCCGGTGGTCGCGGGGCTGCTGGAGCAGGCCGAGGTACAGGACCGGCGTACCAGGGGGTCGGGCAGGAGAAGAGGAGAGCCCGTTTCCCCCATGACTCAGGCCAGGGCTGGCACTCCCGGCGTGACGCGCAGCACGAGGCGCTCGCGCCCGCCCGCAAGGCTGAGTCCTGAAGACATCCCGCGGGCGCGGCGGCGCAAGAGGAGCCCATCAGTGGACCCTGCAGGCCAGACACCAGGGCGGCCGGCCGCTGCTCTTTCGTCTGGTCCTGGGAGGAATCCCAAAACGCGGCAGCGCCCGGCGGCAGCGGCGAGGAGGACGCGGCCTTCACTTCCGGTCACATCCTCTCCTTCTTCAGCACGTGGCGGAAGGGCAACGGCGACCCTGCATGGTGATGTGCCAGCCAGAGGGTCGGCTCATGGTGTCGTCGAGGTGGAAACGACCAGAGGTCGCAGGATGAGGTCGGTGGTTGGAGTGCCAGGGACGGAACAGCTTGGAGCTGGTTCAGCGGGACGGATGAGGCATGAACTGGACCTCGGCCAATTGGATGATGCGATGTCACCCCCCCTTTACTCAGACGAAAATCGGAATTCCCCGTGCACACATTGCCAATGCGGACAGCGCCAGAGGGAGTCCGGAGCATTGGAGGACGGTGAGCGGCGGGCCTCTCCACGTGGACATGGGGGTCCGGCTGACGGGTTCACAGCCCCTGGGCAGCCTGGTGAGTTGACACCTACGTTACCATTTCCAGCTTTATTGATGTCGGGTATCGGTGTAGAGGGTGTCGAGGCGGTGGGCGTCGCGGCGGAGTCGGGGGTCCCGTCGCTACAGGCGGGTGCGGGGGATAGTTTGGCGGAGTTAGTAGGATGTTTAAAAGTGTTAGTGGGGCGGCTAGGTGGTTCCCCTTCCCAAGAATCGTCAGGTGTGGCGCCGGCCGCGGTGTGGGGGGGCAGTGTTGGAAGCGCTCCGGTTCGTCAAAACGGTGGGGGGTTGAATGCCGGGGCAGCGGTGGCAGTGGCGGCGGCGGTTCAAACAGACTCGCCAAAGGAGGTTGATAGGGTGCGTCTTGATGATCGTGCGCGCGGGGAGGTTTATGTTTGTTATGAGGGCCCGTTAGGGGCGCATTTAAAGCAGGAGGTAAAGGAAAGGATTTGGAAGGACGAGTATGTGGAGATTTTTTCCTTGCTTCCGCTGGAGAAGTTTAATTTAGATAAGGTGAAGCGGGATGAAACAAAAAAGGATGAGGAAGAAAAGAGACGGTACAGGTTGATTCCAAAAACGTTCGTCAATTGGATGCAGGCTTTTGCAATTTTGGCGAGCGTTATTGGGGAAAAGGCGCCAGATAATTGTTCCGGCTTGTTTTGTTATTTGGATGCGGTGGGGGAGGCGCATCGGGTTTATGGGGGCCAGGCCTGGCTTCGTTACGATGAGCAGTTTCGGCAGAGGAAAGCGGTGCGGCCGAATATACGGTGGGACCATAAGGACATAGCCTTATGGTTGAAAGTGACGGCACTTTATAAGCAGGGGCAGTCCTTTCCCGGGAGCGGGAATGCAGCAGGAACTTCCGGCGGGGGTAGTCAGGCCTCAGGTTCAAAATTTGGGACGTGTTGGCAGTTCAATGAGGGGCAGTGCAAATTTGGAGCGACGTGTAAATTCAAGCATGCGTGTTCACATTGCAGCGGGCAGTCACATGGAGCGTCTAAATGTTTTAAGAAGGGTAAACGACAAGGGGGAGCCAGCGGTGCGTCTGGTTATGGGGGAGACTCCGGTGAAACTCATAAAGATGGCCCCCTTTCTAAGTAGGTACCCCAATAAGGAGGGGGCGCGGTTGATTAGTTTAGGTTTTGGTTACGGTTTCGTTATTCCGCCCCCTGTGCATGAGGTCCCTTTCACGCAGCGCAACCTTAAGTCGGCATATCAGCATGCGGGGGTAGTCTCGGAAAAAATCCGGAAGGAGATTGATCTGGGCAGAATGGCGGGCCCCTTTAGCACGATCCCAGTTCCAGGTTTGGTGGTGTCACCGTTAGGGGTGGTTCCAAAACGAGAAGGTAACAAATTCCGGCTTATTCAGCATTTGTCCTTCCCGAAGGGGGCGTCGGTTAACGATGGCATTGACCAGGATCTCTGTTCTGTGGTCTACACGTCGTTTGATGCGGCGGTAGCGTTGGTACGTGGTTACGGAAGAGGGGCTCTGATGGCAAAAACTGATATTCAAGCGGCGTTTCGTTTGTTGCCGGTTCATCCGGACAGCCAGAGGTTGTTGGGATGTTATTGGGAAGGGGATTATTACATTGATCGATGCCTTCCCATGGGTTGTTCGTTGTCGTGCGCGTACTTTGAGGTGTTTAGTTCTTTTTTGGAATGGGTAGTCAGGGAGGTCGCGGGGGTGGAATCAGTTATTCACTATCTCGACGATTTCTTGTGCGTTGGCCCGTCGTGTTCGGGGGTTTGCGCAAATTTGTTGGAGACGGTCAATTGGGTGTCAAGGGAGTTCGGTGTACCCTTGGCTGTGGAAAAAACTGAGGGTCCGGTGACGACCATTTGTTTTTTGGGAATTACTATCGACTCCGTAGCAATGGAGTGCAGATTGCCGGAGGATAAGTTGGGGGATTTGCGGTTGGTAGTGGAGCGAGCGTGTCGGATTAGGAAAATTACGCTACGTGAATTGCAGTCCTTATTGGGGAAGTTGAATTTTGCCTGCCGCATCATGCCGATGGGCAGGGTTTTTTGTCGGCGGTTGGCAGCGGCGACGGCGGGGGTTCGGGAACCCCATCATTTCATTCGTCTGGCTGCAGAGCACAGGGAAGATTTACAGGTCTGGCTCCATTTTCTGGCACAGTATAATGGGCGCTCTCTTTGGATGTCCCGGGCGTTAGATAGCTTCGATTTGGAATTGTTCACTGACGCGTCTGGGGCGGTGGGGTTCGGGGCGTTCTTTAAAGGTCAATGGTGCGCGGGAAAATGGCCGGTTGCATGGGTGGAGGCGGGACTGACGCGTAACTTGGCCCTACTCGAACTGTTTCCCATCGTGGTGGCGGTCACCATTTGGGGAGACAGGTTCCGGGACAAAAAAGTGCGTTTTCATTGCGACAATTTGGGGGTGGTGATGGCTATAAATAATACTTCGGCGTCGTCCCCTCCAGTGGTTCGCTTGTTGCGTCAGTTGGTGCTTTCCTGTTTGAGTTTAAATGCATGGGTGGTGGCGGTGCATGTTCCCGGGGTAGAGAATTGTATTGCTGACGCGCTTTCTCGCTCGCAGTGGGATCGTTTCCGGCAGCTGGTCCCGGACGCGGAGTTAACAGGGGTGGACTGTCCCAGTCATCTGTGGGAGCTGGTATCCAGGCGGCAGGTGCATTGATTAAACGTTCACTGGCCAGTGCGACGTGGTCGTCGTATGCGGCTGGATGGAGGCAATGGGAGGAGTGGGTGAGATCTTTGGGAGATGTGTGCTCGGATGATGATAGGATGGTGGCCTTGCTGTTTTGGTTGGGGGATGCGTTCGCCCGGGGTTGCACGGTCGCTAAGGTTAATCGCTTCGTGGCGGCCATTGCTTTCGGTTGTAAGTTACGGGGGTTGGCAGATATCACGAAGCGGTTTTTGGTGGGCCAGGCATTGAAAGGGCTGAGACGGGGTGTAGTCGTGAGGGATAAGAGGCGTCCCGTGTCATTTCAATTGTTGTGTTCCCTGGAGGTGGTGGTGCGGCAGGTGTGTCGTTCAGAGTATGAGAGCAAGCTTTTCCGGTTGGCTTTTGCGTTAGCCTTTTTTGGAGCTTTTCGGGTAGGGGAATTGGTTTCCCCCAGTTCGGTGAGAGCGGGGGGCTTGTTGCAGGATAATGTCGATTTGTATGAAGACAGGGTGGAGATAGTGTTGCGAAGGTCCAAAACGGACCAAGGAGGGGCAGGACGTCGAGTGGTTTTGCTGGCGGTCCCAAAGAATCCGGTTTGTCCAGTGTTGTGTGTCAAGGAGTACTTGGCGGGTTTAGATCTCTCAGACGGGCCGTTGCTGCGGCACGAGGATGGCTCGTTTCTGTCGCGGTATCAGTTTATTTCGGTTTTCAGAAAGTGTCTGGTGGCTAGCGGGGTGCAGGCAGAGCAATACTCGTCTCATTCTTTCCGTATAGGGGCAGCGACGGAGGCGGTGAGATGGGGTTTAGATGATGCAGGCGTGCAGCGGATAGGGCGTTGGGAGTCGGCGCGTTTCCGTTCTTATGTGCGCTTGAACATGTTGTGATATATTGATGTATAGCATGTTCCGGGTGCGTGCGTTTCCGCCTGAGTATTAATGGTACGCGGCAGCAAGAGGTGGTTCGTGTATGTTCTTCATTTGTTTTGCAGGCCGTGACTCATGCATGGTGTGGATTATGGGACATTCTTTTGTGTACTGGGGTGCCCTTCGCGCGGATGTACGGCCGGACGGTCGACAGCTCAGGATTCCGCGGGACGCGGCGGTTGTGAGGTGGATGGGTATACGGGGAATGACATGGAACAGGGTATTGCCCGAGTTTCACAATTTTGTACTGCTTGACAGGGCGCCGGAGGTACTGGTGTTGCATGTGGGAGGCAACGATTTGGGTATACGCCCTTTCCGGGAGTTGGTACGGGACGTCAAGCATGATTTGCTCTGCTTATGGGCAACTTATCCTAAATTGGTGACGGTGTGGTCTGAGATCGTCCCTAGGAAGAACTGGCGGATGGCCCGTTCTGTGGGAAAAATTAACAAGGCTCGCATTAAGGCTAATAGGGCCATATCGAGCTTCGTGACGCGTAATGGTGGGGTTGCGGTGCGCCACTGGGATCTGGAGGCTGGGACAGGCAGCTACTGGAGAGAGGACGGTGTGCACCTCAATGAGGTGGGGATGGATATGTGGAGTCTGGCTTTGACCGATGGAATTGAGCGAGCGGTGGGAGTGTGGAGGAGCTCGCAGGCGTGAGGTGGTCAAGGCCTGTTTCGCTTTGGCGGGGGGGAGTCCTTGAAGTAGGTCGTAAAAAGTGGTGGGGGGGAATGCATCACGGGATGCACCCCCAATTTGTCGGCTTCTTAGGGTGTTACCCCTTTTGAAAGCTGGGTTATATATATTTATATATATATGGTGGTCATCTGCAAAAAGGTAATTTGGTGCTCCTGGGCCGGGTTACGGCTGGGGGTAAGGTATTTGTGGGCAGATGGCCAAAATTAAGTATCGGTGGCTTCAAGGACTTGCCCCTGTCATTCTGGTTGGTTTATAATGTTATGACCCTGATAGGGTCGCAGTGGGTTATTTGTTGTTATGATGTATCCCCTTTTTTGGGGATTCAAAAATTATGGTATTTAAAGTTATTGTTATTTAAATAATAAACGGCTGCTGTGGCCATTAAAATCCAACTCTGTTTCAGTGTCTGCTTTGGGAGGGTAGATTTACATAAGGGGAGAAGCGACTCGACTTATTTGAGTCAAGAAGAGGCCGTACTGAAAGAAGAAAAAAAGGAATAAGGGAAGGCCTCCATGACTAAAATAGATGGGAGGGACACAGAGTTGGCTGGCCTATGAGAGGAAAGGGGGGGGGACAGCAGGAGGGCTTGAGTGAGAAGGGGTGGGGATTGAAGGGGATGTACCTGTTTCCTGTTTGTGCTCTCCCTCTCTTCGCCAGGACACAGAAGCAGGAACATGTTCCCGCCCGCCCGCCCTGATGTGGATCGGTTGACCGCGGCAAAAGGTTGCTGCGGATGGTGGTTCTTCTCGTCAAAGTTTATTTGCTTATTGACATTTGTCTTTGGGGGAGGTTAAATTTTGTCATTGCAGCTGCGGGGGGGAGTCCTTGAAGTAGGTCGTAAAAAGTGGTGGGGGGGAATGCATCACGGGATGCACCCCCAATTTGTCGGCTTCTTAGGGTGTTACCCCTTTTGAAAGCTGGGTTATATATATTTATATATATATGGTGGTCATCTGCAAAAAGGTAATTTGGTGCTCCTGGGCCGGGTTACGGCTGGGGGTAAGGTATTTGTGGGCAGATGGCCAAAATTAAGTATCGGTGGCTTCAAGGACTTGCCCCTGTCATTCTGGTTGGTTTATAATGTTATGACCCTGATAGGGTCGCAGTGGGTTATTTGTTGTTATGATGTATCCCCTTTTTTGGGGATTCAAAAATTATGGTATTTAAAGTTATTGTTATTTAAAATAATAAACGGCTGCTGTGGCCATTAAAATCCAACTCTGTTTCAGTGTCTGCTTTGGGAGGGTAGATTTACATAAGGGGAGAAGCGACTCGACTTATTTGAGTCATGACATTTGTCGCTTGGGATCATATGGCATTTATGCAGTAGGTAGAAGGAGTGGCAAAAACAACCAAAAAATCTCTAGGTCAGAGGGGAACAGGTAAGTGGAACTTTGGAGATCGGGTGGCTGCCTCTACTTTGGGTAAAAGCAAAGTGTTATTTTGTGGCGTTTTTTATCACTATGACAACGGGGTAAGTATAGACTAGAAAAATTGAATTAAAACCAAAAAAAGTTAGTTTTTTTCAGATTTACGACTTTTGTGGTGGAATCACAGCTTTGCCGCCACAAAGATTGCAACATTTGCTATTTGTTGCAAATTTTACCTCCCCATCGAATTCAATGGGAAAAAAACGCAACAAATCTGCAGAAAAATCGCAACGGAATTCTTCTTCCTGCAGTCCAGGCTCCTGGGATGACGTTTCATCCTGTGTGACCACTGCAGCCAATCACAGGCTGCAGCATCACAACCTCAAGTAAGTATTTTTTTTTCACCGCGCTGCTTTCTGCAGCAGACATTCCGTTCGGTTTTCTGATAGAAGGTGCTGCAGGTTCCAGGACGGATATGCTGCGCAGTTTTCAGGTTCCAGGACGGATATGCTGCACAGTTTTTACGCAGCGTACCTGACCCATGGAAAGCCGGCCTTAATTGCATTCAGCCACATTCAGATATGAGAACTGCAGCAAAACCCCAAGATTAACATGTATTTTTTATGTGATATTTGAGGTATGTGAATTTCAAGCAACAGGCCGGGTTCACATGTAGCATAAATACTGCAGATTTTCCGCAACGGATTTAATTGCGGAAAATCCACAGTGAAATACAGTAGCAGCAAAGTGGTTGAGATTTGAACAAATCTAATACACACGCTGTGTAAAACAAAGCATTCATTAATTGACCTGCGTTGCGTTTTTTTAATCCGCAGCATGTCAATTTATGTTGTGGAATCTCTGGCTGCAGCTGTCCCATGGGATTAAGGGGGGATTCACACGAGCGTGTATTCGGTCCGTGCGGGCCGCGTGGTTTTCACGCGGCACGTATGGACCAATACAAGTCTATGGGGCAGTACAGACAGTCCGTGCTTTTTGCGCAGCGTTTGTCTGCTGCGCAAAAAGCGCGACAGGTTCAATAACTCTGCGTATTTCGCGCATCACGCACCCATTGATGTCAATGGGTGCGTGAAAATCACGCGCACCACACGGAAGCACTTCCGTGGGACGAATGAATGAAAAAGGATGAATGAAAACAGAAAAGCACCACGTGCTTTTCTGTTTCCGAACATCCAAACGGAGTGTCTTTGCGATGAGCGAAGCCGGACAAGCGAACCGAACTTCACCGGGTTCGGCCGAACTCGTTTTGGCCGAACCCGGCAAAAAAATTATCGGTACGCGACGTCAGGAGATAGTCACTGTCCATGGTGCTGAAAGAGTTAAACTGTTTCAGCACCCTGGACAGTGACTTCCGATCCCAATATACATGAACCTGTAGAAAAAAAAACGAAGTTCTGACTTACCGATAACTCCCGGCTTCTTCCTCCAGTCTGACCTCCCGGGATGACAATTAAGTCCAAGTGACAGCTCCAGCCAATCACAGGCCAAGCACAGGCTGCAGCGGTCACATGGACTGGTGCGTCATCCAGGGAGGTGGGGCCCGATGTCAAGAGAGGCGCGTGACCAAGGACGCGTCACCAAGGACGCGTCACCAAGGCAATGGCCGGGAAGTTCTCGGTAAGTACGAACTTTTTCTTTTTTTTCTACAGGTTTTGCGATATTGCGATATTGTGTTCGGCATTCACTGTCGAGGGTGCTGAAAGAGTTAGCTCTTTCAGCACCTTGGACAGTGACGGCCGTCGACTAGCCTCATCTCTATGATGGCGGCTGCGCGAAAATCACGCAGTCGCGCATCAGACACGGATGACACACGCAGCTGTCAAATGTTTTTTGCGCGCGCAAAACGCAGCGTTGTTTGCGTGCGCAAAAACGCAACGTTCGTGTGTATCTGCCCTAAATGTCATCCCAGGAGGCCGGGCTGCAGGACGGCAGAGAGACGTACAGTTTTACGTGCGGTTTTCTGAAGCGGACATTCAAGACGAAAAACTGCCCACAATTTGGTGCGGTTTTAGGACAGAATTCCCTGCGGCCTCCAGGGCAGATTTGCTGTGTACTTTAACACAGCCTATCCGCCCTGTGTGAATATAGCCTTGGACACACAAAAAAGAAAAAATGCCACCGGCAGTCGGACAATTCTCCTGTTCTCAGTGTTGCTGTCAACAGCGGTACACGTGGCCACACTGTACAATCATCATAGCCCTGCAATGTCTTGCAGCAAACTGCTGGGACCTGCAACTACACAGGAGAAGATATGTAGGCAAGGCAGACAAACACTTCCACACGCCTGCAGCTAATTGTGAAGTGACTCAATGATCACATCATCCCAGAAGAGTCCATGTGAGAGATATCACACAGGAGCGCCAAAGTCCACCATCCCAGATATTAACCCTAAAAATACTGTATACGATTGGTAATGTGTCTATCCAGAAAAATTCACCATCCCACATATTAAGCCAAAGGGCTTGTCCACACGTAACGGAATTGCTGCAGAAAATTTCTGCAGCAAATCCTTTGAAAATAGCAGACTTTCTGCTGTGGCAAAAACGCACCATTTCCTGCGGTTTTGACTGCAGAAAATGGTGCGGATTTTGCTGCGTTTTTCACAATGTTAGGAGATGGTGATATCACCTCTGAAAAACGCAGCAATTTAGTCCACTTTTAGCAGCAGGAATTGACATGCTGCGGTCCGAAATATACGCACCGCAGGTCAATTTCTGCTCTGAATATTTACGCAGCATGTGGCTGACATTTGTTAAATCTCACCCACTTTGCTGCTACTGTATTCTGCCGTGTTTTTTCCGTCCGCAATTCTGTACGGAAAAAATGCAGCAATTCCGCTACTTGTGGACGAGCCCTAAAAGTACTGTATGCAACTGAGAAAGTGCCCAGAAAATAATACTTTAGCACTGAAGTGTCGAGAAAAGTCTAAGGGTATGTTCACACATGGCGGGTACGCTGTGTAAAAGTACAGAGCGTATCCGCCCTGGTCGCCGGAGGGAATTCCGGCCAAAAAAACGCTAAAAAATGTGGTGCAGTTTTTCGTCCGGATGTCCGCTGCGGAAAACTAAACGTAAAAAAAACATGTTTCATACTTACCTGTAGCCATCCTGCAGCCCATGTGACCGCTGCAGCCTGTGATTGGCTGAAGTGGTCACATGAAACGTCATCCCGGGAGGACGGCTTGAAAGAAGAAGCACAGAATTCTGGGTAAGTACAAGATTACTTTTTTTTTTCTGAGTTGCGATTTTCACAGTTTTTTCCGATGCAAAAATCACAACATCTGCTGTGTGAATACCCGCAACAAAAAAGCAGCAATTACGCAAATACAGTTGACATGCTGCGGATTAAAAAACACACCACAGGTCAATTTCGAAAAAGGTTTTTCCGCTCATCATTTGTGGATGAGATTTGTTCAAATCCGTTGCGGAAAATCTGCAGTATTTACGCAATATGTGAAACCGGCCTATCCCATGTGTCGGATACGCTGCAGAAAACCATGCAGCGTATCCAACATAGAACCCGCAGCACATTCCGTCCGAAAAACCGCACCGTTTTTTCAGGCGCACGTTTTGCTGTGGAAATCAGGGCTAGAAAAAACACAAAAATCGTTCATACTTACCCCAGCCTTAGAATTCGGTTGTGGAAATTCCGCAGCGTTTACACTATGTGGGAACCCAGCTTAAGTGTAAAGACACACACAGCGTAAATCTGCAGCGTATTAGGGCCCGTTCAGACGTGGCGGATTTGCTGTGAAATTCCGCTGCGGACAGGCCGTTTGAATGAACTGTCAAATATGCAAATTTTGCTGCAGATTCGTTGCACAATTGTCACGAATTTGCGGAAAAATCTGCAGCGGTAAATTTCCGCAACGTCTGAATGTGCCCTAAGGCTGGATTCACACGAGCATGTTCGGTCCGTAAAGGACGGAACGTATTTCGGCCGCAAGTCCCGGACCGAACACGCTGCAGGGAGCCGAGCTCCTAGCATCATACTTATGTACGACGCTAGGAGTCCATGCCTCGCTGCGAGACAACTGTCCTGTACTGTAATCATGTTTTCAGTACGGAACAGTAGTTCCACGGAGAGGCAGGGACTCCTAGCGTCGTACATAACTATGATGCTAGGAGCCCGGCTCCCTGCACTGTGTTCGGTCCGGGACTTGCGGCCGAAATACGTTCCGTCCTTTACAGACCGAACATGCCCGTGTGAATCCAGCCTTACAGTAGCAGCAGAGAGGATGAGATTTAAACAAATCTCGTCCACACACTGCGGAAAAAATCCACAGAAAAACCATTCATAAATTGACCTGCAGTGCGTTTTTTGCTGTGAAATTGCTGCTCTTTTGTATCTGGTTCTCCTTAATAAATTCAATGGGGAAGTAGAACCTGCAACAAATATGCAAATGTATCGATTTTGATAGCGGAAAAAATCGCAAATCAGAAAAATAAAATCAATCTTTTTGGTTTAAAAATAATAAAAAGGTTAAGGCTATGTTCACACACTTAACAAAAAACGGCTGTAAATACGGAGCTGTTTTCAAGGGAAAACAGCCCCTGATTTTCAGCGTTTTTTTAAGCAACTGGCGTTTTTTTACGGTTGTTTTTGGAGCTGTTTTTCTATTGAGTCAATGAAAAAACGGCTCCAAAAGCGGCTCAAGAAGTGACATGCACTTCTTTTTACAAGGCCGCGTAAAAAACGCCCCATGGGAACGGAACGCCGTTTTTCCCATTGAAATCAATAAGCAGATGTTCGGAGGCGTTGAGCCCCCACATTTTTAGCCATTTTTCAGGGCGTCTATGGCTGAGAATAGCCCGTGTGAACATACCCTCATACGTACCCCCAGGCATTATCATAGCGATGTGTTTCTCTGTTCTGAGTACAGCCCGGCCTCCTGGGATGACGTTTCATCCCATGTGACTGCTGCAGCAAATCAAAGGTCACATCATCCCAGGAGGCCGTTCTGCACTCAGAAAAGAGGGACGCGTCGCTATAACAACGCCCGGAGAAAGTATTTAAAGGGTTTTCCTATAATCGTTATTTATCACCTATCCACAGGACAAGTGATAAATATCTGATCGGTGGGGGTCCAACTGCAGGGACCCCCACAATCACGAGAACAGGCTTATTGTGCCATTCATGGAAGCCCCATAGGAATGGAGTGGTAGTGCGCATACCTCCCAACTTTTGAATTCGGAAAAGAGGGTCATTTTAAGCCACGCCCCTAACCACGCCCAATATCCAGCATAAACACATCAAATCACGGCAAGATCCTTCTTCAAATAACAAGATCATATTCTCACTGCGGATCTCTAGACTTACAATTACAAAAAAAAAACTATGGATATCACCAATATAATGGATCAGGTTATATCGTCTTTAAGTTACTTTTCCTAACTTGGGTATAACATATACTCATCACGGCAGAAGCAGCTGCAGGACAAACCAAAAGGCTGAGAACAATGAAAGTCAAGAGGGAGACCCTGTGGTTGATAACTTTTCAATTGACAGGTAGCAGAGTTACATGATGGGGATTTTTTTTTCCAGTTGTGTAACTCTGCTACCGGTCAATGGAAAAACCAACCACCAGAGACCCCTTGTAGATAGCTCCACACACAGCCCCCTGTAGATTGTTCCAAACACAGTCCCACTGTAGATAGCTACACACACAGCCGCCTGTAGATAGCGCCACACACAGCCCCCCTGTAGATAGCTCCACACACAGCCCCCGTGTAGATAGCTCCACACACAGACCCCCTGTAGATAGCTCCACACACAGCCCACGTGTAGATAGCTCCACACACAGACCCCCTGTAGATAGCTCCACACACAGCCCACGTGTAGATAGCTCCACACACAGACCCCTGTAGATAGCTCCACACACAGCCCCCCTGTAGATAGCTCCACACACAGCCCCCGTGTAGATAGCTCCACACACAGACCCCCTGTAGATAGCTCCACACACAGCCCACGTGTAGATAGCTCCACACACAGACCCCCTGTAGATAGCTCCACACACAGCCCACGTGTAGATAGCTCCACACACAGGCCCCTGTAGATAGCTCCACACATAGCCCACCTGTAGATAGCGCCACACACAGCCCCCCTGTAGATAGCTCCACACACAGCCACCCTGTAGATCGCTCCACACACAGCCCCCCTGTAGATAGCTCCACACACAGCCCCCCTGTAGATAGCTCCACACACAGCCCCCCTGTAGATAGCGCCACACACAGTCCCCTGTAGATAGCGCCACACACAGCCCCCCTTTTGTACATAGCGCCACACAACCCCCTCCCCCTTGTACATAGTGCCACACAACCACCCTTCCCCCTTGTACATAGTGCCACACAACCACCCTTCCCCCTTGTACATAGTGCCACACAACCCCCCTCCCCCTTGTACATAGTGCCACACAACCCCCCTCCCGCTTATAAATAGTGCCACACAACCCCCTTATACTTTGTGCCACAATGCCGCCAGAGCGGAGAGCGGTAGAGCCTACTGCTGCCACTCTCCGCTCTGCTTTGACGTCACTCACCGTTAGAAGAAGGCAGGAGTCTTGCAGCGGCGTTCTCACTGGTGTCGATACCGGCCCGGGAGTGGACCAGTCCAGTCCCCTGCCCGGTGAGGTCAGATGGTCAGGTCAGGTGACTGGACTGGACTGGTCCACTCCTGGGCCGGTATCGATCCCAGTCATAACACTGCCGCAAGACTCCTGCCTTCTTCTGACGCTGATCGCTGCTGCAGTCGTCTCGCATGCATGGCACCTGTCAGCAGCGATCAATTGTTTTGATACAGCTGCAGCGCCCAGCAGGACATTTTGCAGACCGCCTGGGATGGCGGGACCCCGATGACAAACAGGGACTGTCCCGCCGGATCCAGCACGGTTGGGAGGTATGGTAGTGCACATACTCAACCACCTCTCCATTCATATCTATGGGGCTGCCGAGCACTATCTGCACTACCACTCCATTCCTATGGTGCTCCAAGGTAAGCATGTTCGGTGGGTGTCCCAGCGGTCGGGCCCCGACCGATCAGATATTTATCACCTATCCTGTGGGGATAAATATTGATTATGGCAAAACCCCTTTAACCTTTTTTTTCTAGCACTCTCTCCGCAGCAGAGATTGCGCCCAAAAATCTGCACTACAATTTGGTACAGCAATTCGGGCGGAATTCCCTGCAGGTTCGTTGTCGGATACACTGTGTAGTTTTACGCAGCATATGATTTACGTCATGGCATTACAAGTTAGGGTATGTGCACACACAGTGTTTTCAGACGTAATTCGGGCATTTTACGCCTCAAATTACACCTGAAAAAACGCCCCTGATACGCCTACAAACATCTGCCCATTGCTTTCAATGGGTTTTACGGTGTTCTGTTCCCACGAGCCTTAATTTTATGCGTCGCTGTCAAAATACGGCGCGTAAAATTATGGCTCGTCAAAAGAATTGCAGGACACTTCTTGGGACGTGTTTGGAGCCGTTTTTCAGACTCTATTGAAAACATCTCCAAAAACGACCGGAAAAAAACGCTGCAAAAACGCCGCGAAAAAAGGCGCGAAAAACGCGAGTTGCTCAAAAATCATCTGAAAATCAGGAGCTGTTTGGATATGTTCACAAAAGCAAAAACGTCTCAAAATACAGAGCTCCTAATTTTCAGTCTTTTTTAAGCCACACTCGATTTTCGCAGGGTTTTTTACGTCCGTTTTTTGAGCATTTTTCGCTAGAGTCAATGAAAAACGGCTCCAAAAACATCCCAAGAAGTGACAAGCACTTCTTTTTCGCAGCCGTGTTTTTACGCGTAAAAAACGCAGCGAAAAACGCTGCGTCGGTACAGAACGCCGTTTTTCCATTCAAATCAATGGGCAGATGTTTGGAAAGTTCTGCTTCCGATTTTTCAGCCATTTTTCAGCCGTTTACGGCAGGAAAAACGTCCGAAAATAGGCCGTGTGAACATACCCTTTTCCCTTGAAAACAGCTCCGTATTTTCAGACGTTTTTTGTTAAGCGTGTGAACATACCCTTAAAGACAAGGAACATGATTTTTTCCTCCAGTCTACCAGAATAAGAAAGTCTTGTGTGACTACGGATGTGGCATTTGCCAGTAACATCTTGTGTAGCACTGACATATTACATGCTGCTGAAATGGATTTAAGAAAGGAGCAGGTAGTAGATATACATCAGGAACAAACTGTGCAGAGGGTTACATGTGCCAGGCTGAAAGGTTGAACAGAGTGACACTTGGTTATGAAACATTATCCAACCTCATTCTCAGCTTCCATGTGATAATGGAGAAGCATTGCCCTTGCCTCCTTAAAATTTCAAACCCAATAAATGATTGTTCTGTTGCAGTACTGGATCTGCCTGGCAAAATAGGGGATGTAATCCCTGCGGCTCTGCACGATATTATTGGAATGCTCCCATAGCAGTAATAATGATATATGTATAAGGCTGGATTCACACTCGCGCTTTTGGAGGTGTTTTTGCAGCGTTTTCTTGTTTTTAGTGTGGCCAGATGTTACGTTAAAGTCTATAGTAAAATATCAAATGCACTACATACACTGCGTTTTGGTTTATGTAGTTCAACAGGCAATTTTGTGGTCGGTGGCATTTTTTACTAAACCCAGCATGCTCTGGGTATGGCGTTTTTCAGGCGTTTATCCTCCCATAGACTTCTCTATAGGACTTGAAAAACACAGGAAAAAAAAGCTTGTACAAAGTTACAGCAAATGAAAAACACCACTAGTGCCAGAAAAAACGCATGTTACATTTTAATAACGCTAGCATTTTTAGAACCATTTTTTGATGCTATTTAAATTGGAAAAAAAAATGTGCGTGTGAAGGAGCCCTAACCTTTAAGGAACATAAATTATGTTAAGATGCAAAAAATATAAAGAAAACATGATTTCTTCATATTTTTCTTTATATTTTTTGCATCTTAACATTTTTTATGTTCCTTAAAGGGGTTGTCCACTACTGGACAACTGGATGGACAACTGATGACCTATCCACCGGATAGGTCATCAGTACATGATCTGTGGGGGTCCGACACCCGGACCCTGCACCGTTAAGCCGGAGCGGGATCCGCTGCCTCCGTGCACCGGACGTACATGCCGGAAGCAGTTGGCTTCGGCCACTGAATAGCAGCCGAGCTGCAGTTCGGCAGCATGTTTGCTATTCTATGTATGGAGCCAACTACTTCCAGCTCCGTACATCGCATAATGGGCCATAAGATCCGGTGTCGGCAGGGTCCGGGTGTCAGACCCGCACCTATGATATACTGATGACCTATCCGGTGGATAGGTCATCAGTTGTTCAGTAGTGGACAACCCCTTTAAAGGTTATTCTTAGACGAATTTTCACCCATGTTTGACCACAGCTCAAGAGGTCTCCAGTACTTGAAACTCCATGAGGCTTTTTATCTGCAACTTTAACTGTATTTAATGTTTTCATGTTTTCCAATATGAATTATAATTGTATGGTATCCTAGCTACTTTGGACATATGGGTCTGTCGGACCTCCAACAGTAACTTTTACTGTCTACTCCTTCCCTTGTTGACAACTGTTGTATATTATGCTATACAATCATATGTGTAAACAATTTTGCATTCATTTAATTTATCTGTTTTTGTATTCTTTTTGACATTATGTTATGTAATATATGGAGTTAATATATGTTTATTCATCATTTATTAGTGCTTGAGGAAGGTCTAGGATTAGACCGAAACGTCATTCTGACATAAAAATAAAAAATTCTTTGCATTTACTTCAATTGGTGAGCATAGTACTTTTTCAACATAGATATCGGGTTGGGCCCCTACTTATGCACCCATCAGAACCTAGTGTTATCTAAACCTCAACAAAGTCCTTTCTGCAGCGGCACAGTGTGTAGGTTCGCCTTTCACATCAGCGTTCGCTTTCCGTTGATGGGTTCCGTCGAAGCTTTCCATCAGAGGAACCCATCAACGGAAAGGCAAACGGAAACCAAAGCTTCCTTTTGCATTACCATTGGTTTCAATGGTAATGCAGTCGACTGCGCTATTGATTCCGTCCAAAATCACTGTCCAATCAGCTACGGACTGTGCCACAGCAAGAGCTGGGGAGAGGAGAGCGTGTGCGCACACACACACGTGCAGCTCGGAGCTGTGTGCACTAGTTCTCACTCACTCTTTATCTCTCGGCAGACAAGGACAAGACTGTGAGAGACTGTGTCTTGTCAGAGATCACACAGTCTTGTCCTTGTCTGCCGAGAGCTGGAGTTAGTGAGAGCGTGCCTACGCATGCGCGCACACGCTCTCCTCTCCCCAGCTCTTGCTGTGACACAGTCTGTAGCTGATTGGACAGTGTCACAGCGATATTGCACGCCCCCTTACCATTACACGCCCCATTGACAGTTGTTAGGGATCTGCCAGGTACTACGTCTAGGTATACTCCTGGGATTAATCAATCCACACCTGAGGCCAGACCTGTTCGACTGACACCCTCTCCCACCAACCAGGGTGGCAGGCTCAGGAGTGGGAGAGCCTATCGCGGCCTGGTCAGTCGGAGTTAGCTCCGCCCCCTGTCCTTTATTACCTGCTGTGTTCTCCTCCTCAGTGCTTGTAATTCTTTTGGATTCCTGGCCCCACTGCTGCTTGCTCCAGCCTGCTTCTGCCGTGCTTCTGCCTTGCTGCCTTGCTGCTGTTCTGCTTAACCTGCTTTGCTTTGCCTCCGGCTTGCTTCCTCCTCCGTGCTCACTTGGGTATACTCCACCTTATCCTGGTCCTGACTACTCATTCACTGCTCCGTTTCCTCGCGGCGTTCCGTGGGCTACTGCCCCTTCCCTTGCGTGTTCCCTGTTTGTTTTCCCGTGCACCTAGACAGCGTAGGGACCGCCGCCCAGTTGTACCCCGTCGCCTAGGGCGGGTCGTTGCAAGTAGGCAGGGACAGGGCGGTGGGTAGATTAGGGCTCACTTTCCCTTCACCTCCTTCCTGCCATTACATAATTACAAGCCACTTACCTAGTCTACCATTTCCCCTACGCTGACGCTATCATGGACCCCCTTGAGACCCTGACCCAGCAGATGCAGGGCCTCTCCCTACAGGTCCAGGCCCTGGCCCAGAGGGTCAACCAGGGTGACGCTGCCGTAGTAGTTCCCCTCACCTCACCTCTAGAACCCGACCTCAAGTTACCTGACCGGTTCTCAGGGGACCGTAAGACGTTTCTCTCCTTCCGGGAGAGTTGCAGACTGTATTTCCGCCTTAAACCCCACTCCTCAGGTTCCGAGAACCAGCGGGTGGGTATCATCATATCCCGACTCCAGGAAGGGCCCCAAGAGTGGGCCTTCTCCTTGGCTCCTGACGCCCCTGAACTTTCCTCTGTTGATCGCTTTTTCTCTGCCCTCGGACTCATTTACGACGAGACTGACAGGACTGCTTTAGCCGAGAGTCAGCTGGTGACCTTACGTCAGGGTAGGAGACCGGTTGAGGAATACTGTTCTGATTTTAGAAAGTGGTGCGTAGCTTCTCGGTGGAACGATCCGGCCCTAAGGTGCCAGTTTAGGTTAGGATTATCTGACGCCCTGAAGGATCTGCTGGTTAGCTACCCCTCTTCTGACTCCCTTGACCAGGTTATGGCCCTAGCAGTACGACTTGACCGACGTCTCAGGGAACGTCAGCTTGAACGCTTCAATGTGCTCCCCTCTGATTTTTCTGCGATCCCCCCCGAGGTCCCGTCTCCTCGCCCCTCCACGGAGGACTCGGAGGTACCTATGCAACTCGGGGCCTCCATGTCCCCTCGACAACGTAGGGAGTTTCGCAGAATGAAGGGTCTCTGCTTCTACTGTGGGGACGACAAGCATCTTCTGAACACCTGTCCCAGGCGCAAGAATAAAAAGCCGGAAAACTTCCGCGCCTAAGTGATAATCGGGGAGGTCACTTGGGCGCACAGGTATTTCCCGTTAATGTGAAACGCAATAAAATTTTGCTTCCTTTTCAGGTCTCGTTTGCTGGCCGGTCTGCCACTGGCAGTGCCTTCGTGGATTCTGGCTCATCTGCTAATATCATGTCTGTGGAATTTGCTATGTCTCTAAAAATGCCTTTTATTGATTTACCTTATCCTATCCCTGTAGTAGGTATCGACTCAACTCCCCTTGCTAATGGTTATTTTACTCAGCATACTCCTGTTTTTGAACTCCTGGTTGGCTCCATGCATTTGGAGCAGTGCTCTGTACTGGTGATGCAGGGATTATCTGATCTGGTATTAGGTCTTCCCTGGTTGCAGTTGCATAATCCCACGTTTGATTGGAATTCTGGGGATCTCACCAAATGGGGTAATGAATGTCTTATGTCATGTCTTTCTGTTAACTCTATTTCTCCCCGGGAGGAGGTAAACACGCTTCCTGAGTTTGTTCAGGACTTCGCCGATGTGTTTTCTAAGGAGGCCTCCGAGGTGTTGCCCCCCCATAGAGATTACGATTGCGCCATCGATTTGGTGCCTGGTGCCAAGCTTCCTAAGGGTAGGATATTTAATCTTTCATGTCCTGAACGTGAAGCTATGAGGGTGTATATCCAAGAATGCCTGGCCAAGGGTTTCATTCGCCCCTCGACTTCTCCTGTAGGTGCTGGCTTCATCTTTGTGGGGAAGAAGGATGGTGGTCTTAGGCCATGCATTGATTATCGTAACCTGAATAAGGTCACCGTAAGGAACCAGTACCCACTTCCTCTGATTCCGGATCTTTTTAATCAGGTTCAGGGGGCCCAATGGTTTTCTAAGTTCGATCTACGGGGGGCATATAACCTTATCCGCATCAAAGAGGGGGATGATTGGAAAACTGCGTTCAACACACCCGAGGGTCATTTCGAATACCTGGTCATGCCCTTTGGGTTGTGTAATGCCCCTGCTGTCTTCCAGAATTTTATTAATGAAATCCTGAGAGATTACCTGGGTAATTTTCTTGTTGTGTACCTTGATGACATACTGGTGTTTTCCAAGGACTGGTCCTCCCACGTGGAGCATGTCAGGAAGGTGCTCCAGGTCCTTCGGGAGAATAATCTGTTTGCTAAGACTGAAAAATGTGTCTTTGGGGTACAGGAGATACCATTTTTAGGGCAAATCCTCACTCCTCATGAATTCCGCATGGACCCTGCCAAGGTTCAGGCTGTGGCGGAATGGGTCCAATCTGCCTCCCTTAAGGCGTTACAGTGTTTTTTAGGGTTTGCCAACTATTACAGGAGATTTATTGCCAACTTCTCGGTCGTCGCTAAGCCTCTTACGGACCTTACTCGCAAGGGTGCTGATGTCCTCCATTGGCCCCCCGAGGCCGTCCAGGCCTTTGAGACCCTCAAGAAGTGCTTTATCTCGGCCCCCGTGCTGGTTCAGCCCAACCAAGAGGAGCCATTTATTGTGGAGGTTGACGCATCCGAGGTGGGAGTGGGGGCCGTCTTGTCCCAGGGTACCAGCTCCCTCACCCATCTCCGCCCCTGTGCTTACTTCTCTAGGAAGTTTTCGCCCACGGAGAGTAACTATGATATTGGCAACCGCGAACTTCTAGCCATTAAATGGGCTTTTGAAGAGTGGCGGCACTTCCTGGAGGGGGCCAGACACCAGGTAACGGTCCTTACGGATCACAAGAATCTGGTTTTCCTAGAATCGGCCCGGAGGCTTAATCCTAGACAAGCTCGGTGGGCACTATTCTTTACCAGATTTAATTTCTTGGTTACCTATAGGGCTGGGTCCAAGAATATTAAGGCTGATGCCCTGTCACGTAGTTTCATGGCCAATCCTCCTTCCGAGAAAAATCCTGCTTGTATTTTACCCCCTGGTATAATCATTTCTGCCACGGATTCTGATTTAGCTTCTGATATCGCGGCTGATCAGGGTGCAGCTCCCGGGAACGTCCCTGGGGACAAACTGTTTGTTCCCCTGCAATACCGGCTAAGGGTACTCACGGAAAACCATGACTCCGCTCTATCTGGTCATCCTGGCATCTTGGGCACCAAACACCTCATTACCAGAAACTATTGGTGGCCTGGGTTGCCTAAAGACGTTAGGGCTTATGTCGCCGCTTGTGAGGTTTGCGCTAGGTCCAAAACCCCTAGGTCCCGACCTGCGGGCCTACTACATTCCTTGCCCATTCCCCAGAGACCTTGGACCCATATCTCCATGGATTTTATCACCGATTTGCCTCCATCTCAGGGCAAGTCGGTGGTGTGGGTGGTAGTAGACCGCTTCAGCAAGATGTGCCACTTTGTGCCCCTTAAGAAGCTACCTAACGCCAAGACGTTAGCTTCTTTGTTTGTGAAACACATCCTGCGTCTCCATGGGGCCCCAGTCAATATCGTTTCTGACAGAGGGGTACAATTTGTTTCCTTATTTTGGAGAGCCTTTTGTAAAAAGTTGGAGATTGATCTGTCCTTCTCCTCCGCCTTCCATCCCGAAACTAATGGCCAAATGGAGAAGACTAACCAGTCCCTGGAACAATATTTAAGGTGTTTCATCTCTGACTGTCAATTCGATTGGGTCTCATTCCTTCCCCTTGCTGAATTTTCCCTGAATAACCGGGTCAGTAACTCGTCAGGGGTCTCCCCGTTTTTCTGTAATTTCGGGTTTAACCCAAGGTTCTCCTCCGTTTCCCCTGGTTGTTCCAATAATCCTGAGGTAGAGGATGTTCATCGGGAACTGTGCACTGTCTGGGCCCAGGTTCAGAAGAACCTAGAGGCGTCCCAGAGCGCACAAAAGATTCAGGCGGATAGTAGACGTTCTGCTAACCCCCGGTTTGTCGTCGGGGATTTGGTCTGGTTGTCATCCAGGAACTTGCGCCTTAAGGTCCCGTCCAGGAAGTTTGCTCCCAGATTTATTGGGCCTTATAAGATCATTGAAGTCCTCAACCCTGTATCCTTCCGTCTGGAGCTGCCCCCATCCTTTCGCATACATGACGTCTTCCATGCCTCCCTCCTTAAACGCTGCTCCCCGTCCTGGTCCCCCTCGAGGAAACCCCCTGTTCCCGTTCTCACCCCTGAGGGGGTGGAATTCGAGGTGGCCAAGATTATGGACAGTAGGATGGTCCAGGGCTCCCTCCAGTACCTGGTCCATTGGAGAGGGTACGGGCCAGAGGAGAGGACTTGGGTACCTGCCCGTGATGTTCACGCTGGGGTATTGATCAGGAGGTTCCAGCTTCTCTTCCCTACTAAACCGGGTCCTCTTAGTAAGGGTCCGGTGGCCCCTCATAAAAGGGGGAGTACTGTTAGGGATCTGCCAGGTACTACGTCTAGGTATACTCCTGGGATTAATCAATCCACACCTGAGGCCAGACCTGTTCGACTGACACCCTCTCCCACCAACCAGGGTGGCAGGCTCAGGAGTGGGAGAGCCTATCGCGGCCTGGTCAGTCGGAGTTAGCTCCGCCCCCTGTCCTTTATTACCTGCTGTGTTCTCCTCCTCAGTGCTTGTAATTCTTTTGGATTCCTGGCCCCACTGCTGCTTGCTCCAGCCTGCTTCTGCCGTGCTTCTGCCTTGCTGCCTTGCTGCTGTTCTGCTTAACCTGCTTTGCTTTGCCTCCGGCTTGCTTCCTCCTCCGTGCTCACTTGGGTATATTCCACCTTATCCTGGTCCTGACTACTCATTCACTGCTCCGTTTCCTCGCGGCGTTCCGTGGGCTACTGCCCCTTCCCTTGCGTGTTCCCTGTTTGTTTTCCCGTGCACCTAGACAGCGTAGGGACCGCCACCCAGTTGTACCCCGTCGCCTAGGGCGGGTCGTTGCAAGTAGGCAGGGACAGGGCGGTGGGTAGATTAGGGCTCACTTTCCCTTCACCTCCTTCCTGCCATTACTCAGTTCAGGGGGTTATTTAAATATTGGGCGCCAAATATAACAGCACCGATATCTAAATAACGGAGGAGGATAGGAAAAAATGTAAAGTGCCCCAGGGTTTGTGCAGCCCTGCCCATTACATGGTGAACTCAGCTGCACATGTATGGGGAGGTGAAAGGTTCTCTTTAAATGTCCATAAAGAAGCGATTGTTTCCTACGAGGCACTATCAGGACTACTTACCTGAACTGTATTCCAGCAGATAAATAATAATGGGGAATTTATCTTGTATGTGGGAAGGTCCATCAGTTGCCATCCGCAGACACTGATAATTTTGCTAAATAGGATTTGTTGCGCTGTCACACAGAGAATAGTCTCCACAGAGTCACATTAGTCACCGGACTTTGAAAAAGAGAAAGGTAGGGATGACGGTTATTGTGAGAGTCACAGTAGGAACTGTGGGGTCACAGTAGGAAGACACTCACTGCCTGGGGCTAAGGAAGCGAATTTAGAGAAATAGACTAAAAGAAACATAGCGGGAAAACACTGTAACTTTCTATGTACTCATCATCTTTGCTATATATGAAAGAGACTTTTTTTTTTATTTTATTTTTTTTAAATCTCCTAATTTTAAAGATCTATTATTACATTAGAACTATATTATCTCAAACACGGATTATCCATTGTATGGTGTGTTGGAAAAAAAATAAAGGTGTTTTTTTCCAGTAAAATATCATACAGTGATGAACTTTAATCAGACACAATGAATGAAGACATCGGGGAGATTTAGGAAATTGGAGGAGCGATGAAACTCAACTGTGTCTTTCAATGGAACGGCAGCACATTTGCTCGACCACCGCATTCAATGTCCTCTTGACTGCGTTTAAGAAGTGAGACTGAACGGGAGTTCGAGACCTCAAATCCCACAATCGGTGGTGATCCAGCGGTGGGGCCCCCCAGCGATCAGACAATGATCACCTATTATGTGAATAGCTAATAATTTATGATTGTAGAAAAATACCTTTAAAGAATCACTTCCATAGCATGCTCCATATTATTGTTGTAAGACATACTGAGCCCAGAGTGACATTAGTGACAGTATTGATTCACAATCCCCAAATGACCCCTGATCCAGTAGATGTTATTATATCATTTAATGTTTTCTTTAGACTGAAGCCAGAAATGACAAATACCCATAGAAATGAATCTATCCAGAACAAAAAGAAACATCTATAGCTGTGAAGCCCAACTGGGGTCCTGTGGGCTGCATAAAGCCCATGTGTGAGTAATTTGCGGCCCCAGCAGCTGAATAGGGGGTAGTTTGTAGTGCCTTTTCCAGGTTAGGGATTAGGCATGGGCGCTCCTGTACACTATATACTCAGATCACAGAGAACAGAGGAACTGTTATCTGACCAATACGATCAAAAACAACCTGTGTATATCGACCACCTGTCTTGTCCCTGGCAGAAAATTATGTGTAGGCTTTTGATGAACTCACAATGTTGGAGGTTGACCTTCATTGAGCTATGGACACCTACCCAAGTTGGAGAGAAATAATGTAGTGGATATACATGTCTCTTTCACGATTCAGCTGTAACAAGATAGGTAAGAACTAAGATAGGATACTCTAAAAAAATTAAAAACAGCTTCATCTTTGGCTTACCTGACATCCAAGATTAGGTATAGCCCAGAGACCATCACATGTAATCATTGCAAACCAACAACAGATCATCTGTCATTTTTGGGAGTTTCCCAGAACCCCTTTAAATAGTGTTTATCATATGTAGTAGTTTAATCGAAGAGTATAATTCTTCTGGTCTCCCTCCATGTGTTATCATGTATTTGGTTCATAAATTCAAAACAATCACCAATGGAAAAACTTGAAAGCATATTTAACCTTTTAGCTCAAAGTGGTAAGCAAAGTGGACAGAGACAGAGTTTTTGCCCAGGGATTGTGAGGATGACAAAGGTTGTAGCCACGGGGCTGACACCCAGCAGGGGCTTCTTATTATGGCCCACTCGGACATTCCAGAAATAGCTCTGGTGATCCCTCAGAGTTTGGAAAGCAGCAGGTTCAAAGAGCTAATTAACCCCTTAAGCAAAACTATCTGCAGCAAGGAATAAAAGTACTCCTAGAAATGTTCAACATCGTCACTAAGTACTTTGAACCAACAAATACAGAACTTTGTCTATGGATATTTGGGCAAAAGGAAAATAAATTCCACATGTCTTCAAACAAAAGATAACTGATAAAAGTCAGATTCGCTACAGAGGGCAGATATCGTCCTGGCCTCCCAAACAGGAACTTATTTATTTTATTGTCTTGGCACATGGTGGGCCAGTTAATGCAGATATTACTACTTTACAGGCAATTGTATGTAAAGTTACAATTATACTTGTATTACTCTATGTAGTAGGACTTTGGGGTAGCCATATCAGGTTCTTCCCACAATTACGTCATGACTATAGCATAAGAGCATAAAAGTGAAGCCTATTATGAGGGTATGAGTGCTCCTTCTTAGTGGAGAGATGGCCACATATGCATGGTTCTTCTCTAATGAAATCAGTGAAAGTTAAGATAGAGCTCAGGGTATCATCTAGCTTCTGACAGCCCATTGAGACATGTCAGAAGATAACATCTGTAGGGATCCATGACCCAAGACCAATGCTGACTGCCACAGTGAACGGGCCCCTTCGGTTAAAAGCTCCAAAGAGACCAATGATACGGTAGTGCATTACAGCTCCAATAAACTATTTTATTAATAGAGTTGTAGAAAATCACACAAGAATTCTTTTGGGGAATTTCAAAAAATCATATTGTGATCTTACTGATCTATCTTTTCATAATAATCAAGACTTCATCCAGATGGACTTGAGTGATTAGAAGTAAAACTTGTGGATAGGAAACAGATGTGGCACCCTGCCAGTCTACAAGATGAGCACAAAATACATAGGGGAAGATTTTCTAATGCTGTCTAAAGGGGGTTTTACACTGGACGATTATCGGGCAGACGAGCGTTCATAGAATGATCAGCAGATGAACGAGCAAATGCTTGATCATCTGCTGGTCATATTGTTTTAAAAAAGTTAAATATTATCATTGTCGGCAGCCGACATGATAATTATGGATGGGGACGAGCGATTGGAGTAACGACCGCTCATCCCCATCCATAGCTACGTGTGACCGTAGCAAATGAGCGCCGATCAACGATGACTTGTTGATCTGTGCTTGTTGCACCGGCCGCTTATCGGCCGGTGCAAAAGGGCCTTAAGACAGCATAAACTTAGATCAGACAGTCAGAAGATGCGCCGAATTTATCACAGTAGTGAATGTTGTATGATAAATTTTGGCGCATCTTGCTAGACATAATAGACACTTTTCTCTTTCTTATACCATCTCTTGGTTAGCTTCGTTTTTTTGCGCCAAATTTTGTTGCAATTTTGCTGCACTTTGGAGCATTTTAAGCCATATTTCTTTTTGCTAAGCCACACTCCCTTTTCTAAACACTTTTGAAGTGTCTAGTGAGGCACAAACATCTGTTATTTTTGGCACATTTGTGCATTCATAAATAGATCGAAAACTTGATGCGATGTTATGTGCAGAAATGCTCCACATTTTGGCACATTTTATGACAGAGTCTAGGCACATCATAAAGCAAATCTGCCCGATAGAGCTTAGACATTATAGCCATTCAGGCATAGTATCCATATCAAACCTATATGTGTAACAATAGTGGCTACTCTATTTAATCTGGTCAACACCATGAGCATTGGTAGAAGAGATAATGTTTCATCTAAGAGTAAAGCCAACAGATAATTAACAAGAACTTGGAATTAAAGTTGGAGGCTGTTAGGGGCCTCTGTCGCAGATCCGGCCGGGAATACTGAAATCAATAGCGCAGCATGCTGCACTCTTGTTTCTGGTAAAACCATGGACACTCCAAAGGAACCCATTAAATTCAAAGGGTTCTGCCAGCCGCCGGTGGTGCCTGTTCTGCAACGGAATCGGCGCTTGTGATTATTTCCTCGTTCTGCTCCTCAGATAGAGCAGAACAACGGAATTACGAGCACAGGTGTGAACCAGCCCTAAGCAGAAACGTAACAAAACATAACACCTATAAATCTACAAAAAACTGCATGCATACAAAGAGTAACAATTATTAATAGTAGGCAAAATGAAACATTGTATAGTCAAAACCAAAAGTCTGTGAGATTTCAAAACGCAACAATTTTGATTAATTCATTACAATTCTGCAGCCATATCTATTTATGAAGGTGTTGGAGTCAAACTACATCGACATTAATAGCCAGTACATGGTCATTGAGAGCTTTGTGTTCACTAACACAGTACAAAAATTGAAATTCTGCAGTAACACCATAGTAAGGGCATGGCCACACGTGGCGGATTTCCTCCGCAACTGTCCGCATCAATGCCGCACCTAATCCGGGTTGCGGATTACGGCTGCGGATCTGCCCAAAATGTGCAGAAAATTGATGCGGACTAGCTGCTGCGGACTGCGGGAAAAGTGCTTAGCTTCTCCCTATCAGTGCAGGATAGAGAGAAGGGACAGCACTTTCCCTAGTGAAAGTAAACGAATTTCATACTTACCGGCCGTTGTCTTGGTGACGCGTCCCTCTTTCGGCATCCAGCCCGACCTCCCTGGATGACGCGCCAGTCCATGTGACCGCTGCAGCCTTTGCTTGGCCTGTGATTGGCTGCAGCCGTCACTTAGACTGAAACGTCATCCTGGGAGGCCGGACTGGAGACAGAAGCAGGGAGTTCTCGGTAAGTATGAGCTTATATTTTTTTACAGGTTGCTGTATATTGGGATCGGTAGTCACTGTCCCGGGTGCAGAAACAGTTACTGCCGATCGCTTAACTCTTTCAGCACCCTGGACAGTGACTATTTACAGACGTCTCCTAGCAACGCTCCCGTCATTACGGGAGCCCCATTGACTTCCTCAGTCTGGCTGTAGACCTAGAAATACATAGGTCCAGCCAGAATGAAGAAATGTCAAGTTAAAAAAGCAAGACGCATCCGCAGCACACATAACATGTGCATGACAGCTGCGGACTTCATTGCGGAAATTAGAATCTCCATTGAAGTCAATGGAGAAATTCCGCCATGAGTCCGCCACTGCTCCGCAACAGACAGAGCATGCTGCGGACACCAAATTCCGCTCCGCAGCCTATGCTCCGCAGCGGAATTTTACGCATCGTCTAAACGAACACTGCTAAATTAAAGTGGAAGTCAATGGACAAACGGCTCCGCTGCGGATTAACGCTGCGGAGTGTCCGCAGCGGAATTTAAGTGAAATTCCGCCACGTGTGAACCCAGCCTAACAAGTCTGAAATTCGTTTTATCCACCTATCCTACTCAATGCCATAATGAGTCCCATATAGAGGAGTTATGACTAGTATAGGATGTCTCATCAATCCATTCAGTACCTTGGACAGATCAGGTCATGGAGTACAGCCAGGTACAGTAATGCTGTAAGAATTATACAGTCTTTGGATTTTTTGTTAAAAATAAAGTAAAACACAGTAATGGAGGAAGCTGGTCTGTGAATGCCAGTACCGGTAACCTATGCATATTATATAAGAGAAGATTCATATCTACCTGCTGCACTACCTGGTACAAGCTTGACCATTTCAAAAACACTAAATGTAGATAACATTTTGTATATATTAATCTATAAAACAAAATCGGACACTGCTCCTGAATATCAAAGATTTAAGAATGGAAACACACAAGGTAATACTTGGGAAGGCGTCCTCCCATCGCCTGGTAGTACATTGACTTGAACTGTGCTGCAATTCTTTGGCTACATCTCAAAATCACTGACAGTAAAGCTCTAGGACATATAAGCAGATTTCAATGTCCTTGTTTGGAAGGAGTTGGAAATGGCGCAAGCACATCTGCCACACTACTAGAGTATCTGGCTGCCATGTTTTTCTCATGTTTGACAGATTTTAGTTTGGAGGTATGGTCTAAAAAACCAGACGACTTCAGGCCACTTGTACATTGTAAAAGGGTTTTTCTAAAGGAATAGACATGTTGCATATGCCTTTTAGCAACATTTTAGGTTTTAGTGTGCATGCTCCAGAATATAGAACCAAATCCATATACATCTTTACTGGCTTTATGATTTTAGCACACTTGGTATATTTTGTGCCATGTTTTGCAGTGCGAAGACAGTCCACAAATTGTCTCTTTTTATAAATGGATCTCAATATTTGCAGCAAACTTTTTGTCATGTAAAATATACATATGTGCACGTTAATGTACAAGTTGATTCGAATGTTCTTTTTTTTAAGTAAGGTATTGCATTTTCCATGTCCTCCAAATGAATTTAAATGTTTCTTGAGGATGAAAACTAACATATCAATACAGTCATAAATAAATGAACTCACAGGGCAGATTTACTAAATCAAATGTGCTAGAATTCTAGTTGTGTTATAAACATTTTGTGCGGCTAAGTGTAGTCTTAAAATGCACCGGATTTATTAATTGCATGCACTAAAATATGGGCACAAAATACTGGAGTAGAGTAAGCCAAGAGGAGTCGTAAAGTAGAGAAAATAAAAGTATTTGACGCATCTTCTGTCGCTGTGGTCTAGTTTTAAGAAAATATTAATAAATCTCCCCCACAGTGTCAAGTAATATTCACTTACTAATTGTTAACAAAGACACAAACAATTTTTAACTTAAAGTGTCCCTCCAATGTTACTCTCCTGCCCGATCTGACATGGAGAGCCGCAACTGCATACTGGGCAGCACAGTTGCCAAGGCAACCGTACAACACCCAGCGAGTATCATGTACAGGCCCTATTAGTTAGTGTCCAATCCGTGCACAATACTCACAGTTGTAGCTCTCCACGCCTGATGTCTGATTGGGCGGGTGAGTAACATTGAAGGGACACTTTAATAGTAATGCCCACCTTTTTATTGCCCACTTATATACCAATAGTACTACCTATTAATTAGCAACCTGTAGAAGTACATCCAGTGGTAATATGTCCAGTAAAATACCAGAATGGATGGTACTGCCCTGTAATATGCCAGATGCTGATGCTTATTTATATAACATTACATTGAGTTTGGCAGTTGTATCCGATAATATTCCACCAGATGTTGTAGTACAGAATAAGGCCTCATGCATAAGGCCATGCCCGTAATCACGATCCGAGATTACAAGCACAGCTCGCCGCTGGCGGCCGTGGACAGCCACCCGCATTTTCGGCCCGTCCTTCCATATAAAGTATGGGAGCACGGCCCGTAAAAAAACAAAAGTTAGGACATGTCCTATCTTATGTGGAGGCTTTCTACGGCCCGGACACCTTCCCGCAAATATGCGGGAAGGTGTCCGTGGTCAAAAGAAATGAACGGGTCTGTAATTACGGTCCGCAATTACGGACTAAATCTACGGTCGAGTGTATGGGGCCTAAATCTATTTTTACTATACAAGCAGCAATACAGTCAACACTGTCATGGGCATGGATCCAATTCTGATTTGTCATTGACCTGAGAAAGTGGGCAATGAAAACCTGCTAATGCATACAAGTTTGATGAGGTACATCGATGTCAGATAAAGGCGAGTAGCAGATGCAGGAAATAATGCTTCCTAGCTGCTTTCATGCACTGGGTGGCAGTGACAACAAGGCAGGACACATAAGACTCATATTACATGGCACTGCCCTACATTAGTTTATGTGTGGGCAATATACTTTTTAGCAATATACACTGTATTTCTAGCAGACTAATTATTTGTACTAATGTGGGTACCAATATGGCCTCTTGCTGAGTCGAACTGCTGTGTCAGGGTCAAACAGTGTATCAGGGGATCCCTCAGTGGGCCCTGGATCTGAGACATTAATGGGCCCGATCCAGCAAAAAAAAGAACCCATTTAAAGGTGATTTTGGAGCCAATCACTTTCCACTAGGGGCTATATCTTATTGGATAATTCAGTAATAACATATTCGATCTTATTACGATATGTCTTGTGTGAACAATGATAAAAACAAAGATGACATTGAAATTCAAGGTGGGTGTACACATGTTCTGTCTAGATGGGGAGTGGGCCCATCTCCTCTGGTGGGCCCAAAGATGCCCAGTCTGACACTGCTTACAATATGTCTCCATTCAAGACTTGGTCAATGCTCAATACAAATATTGAATAATACAAATCCATACATTTCTTATGTAATCTGAGACATAAATATTTCGGTTATCCCAATCTAATCATTTTGTTTTATTAGTAGATAAATGTGAATATCACGACACTAAAACTAGCTGGTCATATCCCATGATTTGCCATATTGATTTTGTTCTTATAACATTCATAAAATGTATTAGTCGTCTTCAATAACAAAGTCAATAGATCCATATTTGAAAGATTATTCTGGTTTTTCAATTCTGTTCCTAATCCGCAGGCCACAGTTGTAACAATTATTATGGTGGATAGTGACAACCCTGTGGTACTAAAACATTTAGGTATAATCAATCAAATCTTTCATTCTATAGGCTATAGTTCACACATCGCAGACGAAACACAAAAATCGCTAAAAAAAAATTATTTACCGCAGTGCGTGAAAGCAGCTTTGATTCAATTGATCAACAATAATTATAATTGTGTAATCATGATATATATTTGACAACCTGGCAAGTCAGGATTAATAATTCACCATAGGGCACAGTTATCAATCCAAGATCTTGTACAAAAATATAATGAAGTTCTAATTATTTATTTTGGTAATGGGAAACTTTGTTACATGCTGTATTAAATATTACAGTCTGTTGAGAGAAATTCACATTATAATGTCAAGTGATGAACTTCAAGGAGGGTCATGTAGGCCGGATAAGCCAGTACTTCTATAAACAAAAAGCTAAAAAGACTATACAAAACCACCACATATAACAATATCCGCTCTGTCCAGCCCCTGTTTTCCGCAACAAATACTGTATGACTGATACGAATGTCATTGAACAGGACACAATATATAGGACTTATTCTAGGACTTACTTCTCGTAGTCATTCCTGCAGTACAACTTCTTGTCTCTATAGAAGCAGCTGCTCTCAAGGGGTTCTTTGCAGGCACAGCACTGAGCACACTGCTCATGCCAGAGACTTTCACTGATCCGCAGAAGAAAACGATCACAGATCACACGCTCACAGCCCTCACACACCCACTTCTGATCCAGTGCTCGTCCTGTAACGTAATAACAATATCATTCTCTGCTACACTCAGTGCATAATATACATTTATAATAAGGTGATCCTGACATGTCCTGGGAACAGAAGACAAGCAGGGTGGATGGGGGCTATTATGGTTGTAAATATTATAACCCTAAAGTAAATATCCTGAGATTAGATGAGGCCTACTGATAGTTCAGATAGATCAGGGGTCATGTATCAATACTGCTGTTTGTACAACATATTTATAATAATATTGATGCCCATTAATCTGCACAATTTAATGGACACCTCATAGAATGCCTCATGAATTGGTGCCAACCTGCAAGAACATCTCTACACGTATGGTTTTATTTTATCAGAAAAAAACTTGAGTACATATGTTGGCATATAGTCACTCTTTACCCACGCCCTCGGTATTAAAAGTATCTGGGCTGTCAGTTTCTAAAGTTAAAAATTGAGTAATGTTAGTAAATATGCTGTCCTTGCTCTCTGTCATATTTTCTGATGTATTTTTTTTTATCATAGGATGCTTGATACATGTCCTTAATTTAATGCATTATGGGACAGAAATATTGAAATTGTCTTAGTCAACACTTGAAATATTTGGAGATACAAACCTTGATGGTCTAAATATGGATAGATTCCTTAAAACACCCCTTTAGTGACTACAGTAAACCAACAGTCCATTAAATCGATTACTGTGGCCCCCAAAACAGAACTTATAGCCCCCTATCATATCCTGCCAGAGGGGAAGGCATGAAGGGAACTCTACATACTGTAGCTCTACAGCCTCAGAAATATCACATTCTAAATATAGAAATATAGACATTCGAAATATTCTTTACATATGGAACAGATTTGAACATTTTCTTTATTCTAATTGCCCTAATAATTTTAATAACAAATATAAATGGTGCAGTAGTCCATACTAGTAAATACCTAAATAGCTCTATAATAATTATATAAAAGTCTACACATCAAGTGTCACAAATACAAATGATATTTATAGATTTTGTTCATGATGGCAGTTTTGATACATGCATGGAGTGTGGAAAAAAAAATCTATTCTATGTTCTTTTGGTTTTTTTTGTTTTTTTGGGGGGGTGGGGTAATTTATATTTGTTTTATTCCTTTATATAATGTGTTATAAGGAGGTATTTTAAGGTTTTGGAAGAAAGGATGCTGGAACAACATGGTATTACACAAATGTATACAAATTATTATCAGTATTATTACTAAATCTTCTAGAGTTATTATTACTATAGTAAGAAGTAGCATTAGGGTGCAGGTAAAATCAATATTAATTAGTATTCCCAGGAGGGATATACATATCATCACTGTATAGGAGGCATATACTAGTACATATCATTACTGTATAGGAGGTATATACATATCATCACTGTATAGAAGGAATATACATATCATCACTGTATAGGAGGGATATACATATCATGACAGTATAGGAGGCATATACATATCATCACTGTATAGGAGGTATATAAATATCATCACTGTGTAGGAGGGATATACAGATCATCACTGTATAGGAGGTATATACATATCACCACTGTATAGAAGGGATAGACAAATCATCACTGTATAGTAGGGATATACATATCATTACTGTATAGGAAAGATATACATATAATCACTGTATAGGACGGAAATACAGATCATGACTGTATAGGAGGGACATACAGATCATCACTGTATAGGAGGGATATTCATATCACTACTGTATAGGAGGTATATATATATATATATCTTCACTGTATAGGAGGGACATACATATCATCACTGTATAGGAGGGATATTCATATCACTACTGTATAGGAGGTATATATGTATATCTTCACTGTATAGGAGGTATATAAATATCACTGTGTAGTGGGGATATACAGATCATCACTGTATAGGAGGGTATACATATCATCAATGTATAGAAGGGATATACAGATCATCACTGTATAGGACGGATATATATATGCATATATATATATATATGTATATATATCATCACTGTATAGGAGGTATAATAATATTAATATGTACTGAAAGCATATCGACAAATAGATGCAGCAGCAGAGACATGTACAGCCACATATAGAACACACTTTGCATTACAAGCACTGGTCTCTGTCATGTATAGACTGTACTCTGCAGCACTTTACATTAATACTACATATTCCTCATCAATTGTCCAGCAGTCACTTAGTGCGATCCTATTGCGATCTTTCCCATGTCCCGTTATAACAAAAGTGCAGTAATTATCTGCAAGTGGAGCTGACAACTCTGTAGTGACACCACAAAAATATTGTACACTAGGTGATGGATGGATAATAGATAGATGATAGATGTCTGATGTATAATCTACACTATATAACCTTGTTTTCAATATATCTATATGATATATAGGTATTAATTTCAATCTATCTATCATCTGATTTCCACCTCTATCTAATCTGAAAATATAACACACACACACACACACACACACACACACACACACAAACACACACACACACTTTGCTATATAACAAAGTCAGCTCTGCTGCATTGATAGCCTGGACTCCGCGCTCTCCGTATATATACTGCTCCCGTGCTGACTCCTGTGTTCCGCTTTTTCTCTTGGCGTAGAGATTCGGTTTTTCATAAAGCAAATGATAGCTGTCACCTCCGGGAAGGCGGTACGGGAAGGGTTAATTTTCTTTATTAAACTTCCGCAGCCCTAGGTGTGATTCCATTTCTTCTGCTCCCGATTTATTACTGCCTCTACTACTACCTAGTACTACCACCACCACCAGTGTCTGTCTATCTGAAGCCTATAGTTAGAAACAGAATAAGAGTATGAAAAAGTTTTGCAATTTATTAAAAGCTGATACAGACGAATTCGTTATGTATTTAGTGTAGACTGTACACTGCTCACTCATTTATATATATATATATATATATATATATATATATATATATATATATATATATAGCCCCCGTTCGAGATATAATCATTGTATATATTGTATATGAATTATATACTTTACACCTATATCATTGACACATTTACCGGAGTGTATATTCTGCGTAAGAAATGTATTATTACACTAACTGTAAAATACATTATAGAGCAATGTATTATTACTATTAAAAATTAGAGCTAAAGGAGGAAACATAATAATAACAACAATAATAATAATAATAATAATAATAATAATAATAATAACGATAATAATAATTATCATTGTTATTATTCTCATTATTCTCATTAATATTATTATTATTATCATTATTATTGTCATCATCATTATTGTTATTATTATCATTATTATTATTATTATTATTGTCATCATCATTATTGCTATTATTATCATTATTATTAGGGCATTATCCATGAAAGTGAATAATAATTTAGGACACACAGGATCTCTCCCAACAAGCTGAAGCTGCCCGTTATATCCAGGTCACATACAGTAATAAATGCATGTACACCTGAGTACAGGACACTCACCAAATAAAGACAGCGCCGCGGACTTGTCAATGACTTTCTGTATATTTTCCTCCATTTTCAGCCCATCAAGCATTGTGAAACTGAAGGGGGCAAACATACATCCGTTATATACTAATTCTGCTCCATCCATACAATTATTTTATAGTTATATGTGTACATATCCAGGATATCAAAACTTGCTAGAATTGTAAAGAACTTTCCATTGTAATTATTCATCATATACGAGTCTAGTATTTGTATTGTGTGAGTTGTTTACAAAGATAGATAGATAGATAGATAGATAGATAGATAGATAGATAGATAGATAGATAGATAGATAGATAGATAGATAGATAGATAGATAAAAGATAATATTATATGATAGATAGATAGATAGATAGATAGATAGATAGATAGATAGATAGATAGATAGATAGATAGATAGATAGATAGATAGATAGGTAGATAGATAGATAGATAGATAGATAGATAGATAGATAGATAGATAGATAGATCATATAAAAGGTCGATAGATAATAAATATATATATATATATACACACATATATAATAAATAGACAGATAGATAGATAGATATATATTCATATAATATATATAGTAAATAGATGATAGATTACATATATTATATATATGTCTAGATAGATAGATAGATAGATAGATAGATAGATAGATAGATAGATAGATAGATAGATAGATAGATAGATAGATAGATAGATAGATAGATAGATAGATAGATAGATAGATAGATAGATAGACAGATAGACAGATAGATAGATAGATAGATAGATAGATAGATAGATAGATAGATAGATAGATAGATAGATAGATAGATAGATAGATAGATAGATAGATAGATATGGATATATAGATATATAGATAAATCAGATATCACTCTGCACTTCTAAGAATAATTTATTACACAAAAAAGAGAAAAATATACAAACTACATTTTCGACGCTAACTTTCTCTAACTTTCTCTAACACACACACACACACACACACACACACACACACACACACACACACACACACACACACACACACACACACACACACACACATATACGTCCAGCCTAATACACATTACTTTACAGGAGCCTATGGCCGTATGCGTTTTGTTTTTCTTAATTTTTAATACGACACATTTAGCTTTTACCCTGCACTGTATGAGTAAACTGATATTTTATGGTAAAATTCAGATATTGAATACTCTATGTGAAACACATTGCACGTAATAGATACTAAACAGAAATAGATACACGTAAAATATACAATTTATTACATGTAATAGATGCAGAAGCTGCAATGACAACATAAGAGATGCACTCCAATGTATTCCATGCAACAGAGAGATACAATGTATTAATATAAAACAAATACCGTATATAATAAAATAGATGCAATAACATAGCTGTACAGAGAGATAGACGCTGATGCGCTGCACGTTTAAAGCGCTAGTGACACATAATGATGATGGTTGCACGCCCCTGGGGCAGGGGGTACAGTGCACTCACCCAGCTGGATGGACAGGGCAGCTCCTGCAGTCACTGACAGCCAGTAATGTGTATACTGATATAAGAGGGAGCAGTGCTGCTCCTGTCCTGAGACTTGTCTCCTCCTCCAGACTACAGGTTACCCAGGAGTCCTGCCCAGCTGTGTGGCTACTGGTCACTGGGATCCAGCCTCTGACACCTGTCACTCTTCACTGGTCACCCTGCTGCTGCTGCTGGGACCCTGGAGCCATATGATTTGCAGCATTCATCTATGCAGGATTCATGTGATCCTCCATGTAACTCTTTCTCATTCACTACTTAGCAGCAGATCCAGTCCTTCTCCTGCTTCTTCTCACTAGCACTGGTTTCTTGTAGTGTATCCTCCAGTGCATCTCCCACTCCCTGTGTGGAAAACTTCCTGATGTTTCTTCCAATTTTTCTTCTGTCTTCTCCCACATTCCTCCTCCTTCTTCTATTCCAATCTCTGCTGAAATCTTAGGTTTTGGAAAAATCCAAGTCTCCTTCAGACTTGGTAGGATACTCTACAATGTATATCAGAAGTCTGTCTCCTTTTTCTTTTATGTCAAAGTAAAACCTTTATAGGACTGAAGGCTGGGGTCACCTGCAAAAAGTTGAATGGGTTTGTGGTTCTTAATAACCATGGCTTACATAGCAGAACATGTATGAAGTCCTACATTGCAAATGTGTTACAAATGTGATACCTGAGGAGTTATAGGGGGGAGCATGGCTGGAATGGGAGGGGGAGGGGGTTGTTGTTACAAACACTAATTCATGTGCACATGTTATGTGATGTATATAGATCCCATGGACATATCTCTCTTATATCCCTATAAAGCAGTATTTAAATATTTCACCCTGTCACTACAATGTCTGGGATCAGAATTTTTTTTTTAATGCAGAATATATTTTTAACTTATAGCATCCATTCATGTAGTCGTATTTATTACTTTTTTTGTTCCATAACGAGAGTGCAGTAAACATCGGTTTTAGCAAATTTTAATGTTAAACGTATGGCTAGATTTCATTTCGGACAAATTCATACTTCACAGGTCAATCAAAGTTTTTACTAACTTTCATAGGAAAAAGTTTAATGGATAGCAGTGAGAGGAGAAGATGAAGGACAAATGAATCATTATCTCTCTGGTTTACATTGCTGTGAAAAAGTTTTTTGCCCGCTTCCCAATTTCTTCTATTTTTGCATATTTGTCACACTTGAATGTTTCAGATCATTAATCTACTTTTAGACAAAGATAACCCAAGGAAACACAAAATGCTGATTTTATATAATGATTTTATTGATTGATGAAAAATGTTGTTCAGCCCCACGTGGCCCTATGCGAAAAAGTAATTGCCCCCTTAACTACTAAGGGTAAGACCACATAGAGCGGCACCAACCCGGCCGTTATGCAGCCAACAACAGAGCTGGCACAATTTTTGGCTAAGCTGTCAAACTGTCTGTTAATGGGTAAAACGGCCCTTACCTGCAAAACCCATAAAAAGTGTATTCATTAATGGGCACACAATTTTGCAGGTGAAGGGCGTTTCACCCGAAACAACGTGCGGCCATTAACAGACTATTTGACAGCCACCCCGAACATAGTGCCCACGCGGTTGCTGGCCACACCGCGGCTGTGTCATTGCCGCTCCGTGTGGCCTTACCCTAATCTAGACAGTTAACTAAATTCAATTGACAATTGGTTGCAATTTCACTAGTCACACCCAGCTATGATTACTGCCAGACCTGTTGAATCTAAACATCACCTAAATAGAACCTGTCTGGCAATGTGAAGGAGGCAAGAAAGTCTCAAACATCAGCACATGATGCCACGTTCTAAAGAGTTTCAAATACAGATGCCAAACAAAGTCATTGAAATCTACCAGTCTGGAAAGGGTTACAAGGCCATTGCTAAGGCTCTGGGATTCCAGCGAACCACAGCGAGAGCCATTATACACAAATGGAGAAAACTTATGGTGAACATACCTAGGAGTGGCGGCCTACCAGAATTTATGGCTCATCCAGGAGGTCACAAAAGAGCAAAGAAGAACATCTAAAGGACTCGCATCCATGTGAGAGTTGCAAGGCGCAAACGACTACTGGCCAAAAATAAATAAAAAGGCTAGTCTCGCATTTGCCCAAAAAAATCTAGATGAACCCCAAGACATTGTAATTGTATTCTATTTACTGATGAGTCAAAGGTGGAACTTTTTGGAAGACAGGGATCTTGTAAAAACATCTGGATTAAAGCTAACACCGCATTACACTATAAGAACATAATAGCAACAGTCTAACATGGTGGTGGTGGTGGTGGTAGTGTGATGGCCAAGGGGCTGCTTTACTTCTGCAGGACCTGGACGACTTATCATAAATGATGGAACCATGAATTCTGCTCGCTAACAAAAAATCCTAAAGGAGAATGTCCGCCTGTCAGTTTGTGACCTAAAGCTCAAGCGTATTGGGTTATACAGCAGGACAATGATCTGAAGCACACAAGCAAGTCCACCTCTGAATGGCTCAAAAGAATCAAAATTAAGGTTTCGTAGTGGCTGAGTCAAAGTGCTGACTTGAATTTCATTGAGATGCTGTAGCAAGACCTTAAAGGGGCAATTCATGCTCAAAAACTCTTTAATGTAGTCGAATAAAAACAATTCTGCAAAGAAGAGAGGGGCAAAATTCATCACATCATACAGTAATGTAAAAGACTCATGACAAGTTAAGGGGGTTTTACACAGGACGATTATAGGGCAGACGAGCGTTCATAGAACGCTCGTTGCCAATAATTGCCCTGTGTAAAAAGGGACAGCGATCAGCAGATAAAGGAGAAAATGCTCGATCATCTGTTGGTTGTATCGCTTTAAAAAAGTGAAATATTATCGTTATCGGCAGCGCATCTCCCTGTGTAAACAGGGAGACGATCTACCAACATGATAATAATGGATGGGGACAAGCGATCGGAGTAACGTGTGACAAGAGCAAACGAGCGCCGATCAACGATGTCTCGTTGATCGGGGCTCGCTGCACCGGCCGAGTGTCGGCCGGTGTAAAAGGGCCTAAATCGCAAACGTTTCATTGCAAGGGTGGCACCACAAGTTATTAGGTTTAGGGGTTCATTGCTTTTTCAGATGGGTGATATTGGTTTTCGAATAAATCTTTATCATAAATAAATAGAATAATCATTTAAGCTGTATTTTGTGTTTTCTCGTGCTGGATTTATCTTATATTAAAATAAGTTGAATTATCTGAAACATTTAAATGTGATAAATTAGAAAAATAGAAGAAATCTGACATGTATATTCCTGCATTACTAAAAAACATACTCTATTGACTGGCATTGTCAGGCCATGGCCAGACGTGGCGGAATTCCACAGAGGACATATTCTCCATTGGTTTCCACACCTTTTCAGTTAGGTTCGTGCTGACGTGGCGGAAAACTCTGCTGCATACCATAGGCTGCGGTGCGGAATTTGGTGTCCGCAGCATACACTGGCTGACACATTGCAGAGTTTCTCCATTGACTTCAATGGAGATTCAAAATTCTGCAATGAAATCCGCAGATGTTATGTGTGTTGCATTGCGTATTGTTTTTTTCGAACAGGATATTACTTCATTCTGGCTGGACCTATGTGTTTCTAGGTCTATAGCCAGACTGAGGCCACATGCACACGAACGTAAAAACGCCCGTAATTACGGGCCATAATTACGGCACGGGCAGGCTCATAGAAGTCTATGGGACTCCCGTAATTACGAATGGCTACGTGTGTGCACCCGTAATTACGGGAGCGTTGCTAGGCGACGTCAGGAGATAGTCACTGTCCAGGGTGCTGAAAGAGTAAAACAATCGGCAGTAACTGTTTCAGCACCCTGAACAGTGACTACCGATCCCAATATAGATCAACGTGTAACAAAAATAGAAGTTCATACTTACCGAGAACTCCCTGCTTCTTCCTCCAGTCCGGCCTCCCAGGATGACATTTCAGTCCAAGTGACGGCTGCAGCTAATCACAGGCCAATCACAGGCTGCAGCGGTCACATGGACTGCCGTGTCATCCAGGGAGGTCGGGCTGGATGTTGAAAGAGGGACGCGTCACCAAGACAACGGCCGGGTAAGTATGAATTTCTTTTACTTTTACTAGTGAAAGGGCTGTCCCTTCTCTCTATCCTGCACTGATAGAGAAAAGGGAAGTACTCTTCACCTGAATACGCAACGGCTAATCCGCATCAATTTCCTGCATATTTTAGGCAAAGCCGCAACAGAATCTGCAACGCAGATTATGTGCGGCATTGATGCGGACAGTGGCGGCAGAAACACGCCACGTCTGGCCATGCCCTCAGGCTGTGTTCACTTCAGCATTGGTTTTTCATTCGCATCACCATTGATTTCAATGGTAATGCTTCCGTTGCAATTAGTTTCCATCTGTTTACGTTCCAGGAATTTTCTACCAGTAAGGGTGGATTCATGTATATCAGTTTTGCCTGAGCCGGACAAAACTGATGACAAAGTTGTGCATCTTGTGCACTGGTCCGCCATCCATAGTCGTACAGAAAGTGTTGCATGCAATTTTTTTGTCCAGCACAAGGAGACATTCGGCATCACAACTGATTCCACTGGACATGACTGGGAAACAATGGATCAGTTTTGTCATCAATGGTTTCCCTCAGGCGCTTTAGTACTATGCAGGTGGGAATCATGGTGGGAGGGCTAGACATTTGTGAAGAGGGGCTTACTTTCACTGCACTCTTTCCCAAGACCTCTCCTCAGGACCAAAACCCTTCTAATCTACCAGGTAGAAGGTCTTCCCTCCTACCCTCTTATAGTCCAAGATCTCCTTGACCTCGAAGACATCAGAAGAACCACTGGGAGCAATTGCAGAGCCAGGTGATTTACTGTACAAGTTCATGACCACAGGCTTCAGGAGGGTCACATTGAAAGAATTTGGAATCTTGAGAGTAGCTGTAGTTTGTAAGACACTTCAAAAGGACCAAGAAATCTGGGAGCGAATTTGTAGAATGGAATTTTCAGATGAATATTTCTAGAAGACAACCAGACTTTGACTCCAGGAAGAAATTGAGGATGAAGTCTTCTCTTCCTATCCGCATATTTCTTCATGCGATTCACCGCTTGCAGGATCGTGGACTTGGTTTGCTGCCAGACCTGAAGAAAACTTGCGAAAGATCAATTGGTTGCAGGCACTTGAGATGTAGCCGGTACAGGAAGAGAAACACGTGGATGTTGGCTGTAAATAATAAAAAATGGAGAAGAAGCAGTAGAATCACTCGTGTGATTATTGTAAAAGCTGGGTCGGGCAAACTGGGCAATTGTCCACCGCTCCCATCCTCTTAGGGCCCCCTGCCTGTGGCTGCTATGGGGCCCAAGGCATGAGGAGGTCTGCGCAAGCGTCCCGTCCGGAGGCTTTTTTTGGGGGGCTGTGTGGCAATGTGTATAACTGGAATCTTCCACTATATGGTCACTATATGCTGGTAATATTTGTCTTTGTATTATGCAGTCACTATGCGGTTATGGTGTGGTGGTATTATTCAGTAACAGTATGGGGTATTATACAGTCACTATGTGGTTATGGTGTGGTGGTATTATTCAGTAACAGTATGGGGGTATTATTCAGTCACTATGTGGTTATGGTGTGGAGGTATTATTCAGTAGTACGGGGGTATTATTCAGTCACTATGTGGTTATTGTGTGGTGGTATTATTCAATAGTATGGGGGTATTATTCAGTCACTATGTGGTTATAGTGTAGCAGTATTATTTGGACCTTATATTGTGTTGTTATTGGTAATATTGGTTGTGGTTGAGTTGTGTTCAGTAACATTATGCAGGTAATATTTAATCTGGCATAGTGGTATGATTTAATAACTGTATATGTATATAGATAATTTTATTTGTGTGAGAGGGGGGAAATATGCTTTGGGTCTTGCAACACTCCTGGACACGCTAGAAATCAGTGATGCAGTTCTCTTCACATCGCCTTCTGAATTGACTGCATAATTGATACAGTAAGGGTGTGTTCACATCAGCGTTTGGTTTCCGTTGATGGGTTCCGTCAGACATTTCCTGTCGGAGGAACCCATCAACGGAAACGCAAACCGAAACCATTGCTTCCGTTTGCATTACCATTGATTTCAATGGTAATGCTTCCGTAGCAAATGGTTTCCGTTTTTTAGACTGCGCTATTTTTTCCGCCAAAAAAACACAAACCTTACAAAACGGATATAAACGGAAATCATTTCCAATGGAAACATTACCATTGAAATCAATGGTTATGCAAACGGAAAGCTATGGCTTCCATTTGGTTTGCGTTCATGGGTTCCCCTGACAGAAAGGTCTGACGGAAGCCATCAATGCAACCCCGACGCATATGTGAACAGGCCCTATTTCATCATGTGCGGCCCACTTTTAACTTTGCCCAGGGCCACACATTGTCTAAAACCGGACCTGTGTAATTCGGCCCATGTAAGAAGATGCAACCAATTGTTGTGTTAAACAGATATAAAATGATGAAGATAATTTTCCAGCATTTGATTAATCCTTACAACTTGGCCAATGGATTGTGGGTGATATGCAGAAGAAAAGTCCAATTTCACATCCAAAACTTTACAAAGGGCTCTCCAGTACTTAGACATGAATTGTACACCCCGATCAGACACAATATGGAGGGGCAGTCCGTGTAGACGAAAAATATGTTGGACAAGCAAATTTGGCAGGCGAGGGCCTGAGGGAAGGCCAGAGAGCGAACAAAATGTGCATCTTAGAAAAACAATTTAAAAAATCCACCACGCCCAAGATTCGTAACAATATGTTGCCAGGGAGCATCAGGAACAGGCAGAGGTTGGAGTAGACCCGCAGGCTTGGAATGGGTAGCTTTGTTTTTGGCACAGTGGGCACTTAAAGAGACATAGTCCACAACATCTTTTGGCAACGTGGGCCACCAGTAGTGACGAGAAAAAAAAGTTCCAAGTCTTATGAATACCAAAGTACCCTGCCAACTTGGAATTATGACCTCAGATGAGAATTTTTTTCCGCCCGTAGGACGAACAAAGATTTTTCCAGGAGGAATGTCTATAATCTGCAGAGGTTAACAGAAATAATCCTAGAAGAGTCAATGATATGTTGGTTATCCTCTTCTGAGTCATCTGTCTCAAACGACCAGGACAGCGCATCAGCCTTTATATTTTTGTCAGCAGGACGGAAAAAAAAGCAGAAACTGGAATCTGGCAGAGAACAGCAACCACCTGGCTTGAGGAGGGTTCAATTGTTGTGCAGACTGTAAATAAATGAGGTTCTTGTGATCGGTATAGATGACAATAGGATGAGCAGCACCCTCCAGCAAATGCCTCCACTCTTCTATGGCTAATTTGACGGCCAGTAACTCATGGTCCCCAATGGAGTCGTTTCGTTCTTCCAAGACACATCAGGATGGTGAAGAAAGGAAGCTGAAGTGAAGGCTCTCTTGAGAGTGGTAAATGCCAACTCTGCCTCGGGTCCAGACCTTAGCGTTCACTCACTTATTCATGAGAGCAGAGATAGGAGCGGTTAGTGAAGTTTGGCATGAACTGGCAGGAGAAATTTGCGAAACCAAGAAATCTCTGTATGGCACGGAGACTTTGTGGACGTGGCCACTCTAGGGTGGACTTTACTTTTTCCGGATCTATCTGGAGTCCACGATCTGAAATTACATAGCCAAGAAAGGGCAAGGATTTTTTTTCACTTTTCAAATTTAGTGTAAAGGTTATTCCCCCTTATTTGCAACAGGACTTGGCGAACATGCTTCCGGTGAGTCATCAGATCTGGTAAATAAATCAAGATGTCGTTGAGATATACCACCACACAGACATACAGTAGATCCCGGAAGATGTCGTTTACGAATACCTGGAACACAGCTGGAGTGTTACACAATCGAAAGGGCATCACGAGATATTCGTAGTGACCGTCTTGGGTGTTGAACGCGGTTTTCCATTCGTCAGCTTTGCGGATAAGGATCAAGTTATAACCCCTGATTAGATCCAGCTTTGTGAAAATCTTGTCCCCATGAATTCTGGAGCCAGAGATTAGTGGCAAGGGGTATTTGTTCTTGATTGTGATTCGGTTTAAACCACGGTAGTCGATACATGGCTGGAGAGATCCATCTTTATTTTCTACGAAGAAAAATACAGCTCCGGCTGGAGAAGTAGACTTCCTGATAAACCCCCTCTTGAGCTTCTCCTTGATGTATGCCGACATGGCTTGGGTTTCAGTCTATGAGAGAGGATACACCCATCCACGATGAGGTGAAGCTTCAGGGAGCAATTTGATTGGACAATCGTACGGACGATGGGGAGAAAGGACCCCAGCCTCCTTCTTGCTGAAGGCATCTGTGAAACAGGCATATTGTGGAGGCAGATCAGAGAGTGACTGAGGTATCGGGGACTGGACAGGACCAACCTAAGGCAGGTAGTGGTGAAGACATCTCGATCTCCACTGGAGTATCTCTCCAGAATTACAGTTGATGACAGGAGCGTGTTGGCGAAGCCATGGTAGTCCCAGCAGGATAGGGTTAATAGCTTTTGGCAAAACATGAAAAGCTATTTGTTCTGAGTGAAGAACTCACACTTGCAACTTCAGAGGTTCAGTAGTGGAAATAATTGGGTCTGGCAGAGGTTGACCATTTACAGAAGCGACTGCTAGGGTTTTCTCCAGAGGAGTCTTGGACAAGTGGAAACAGTCTACTAAGACCTGTTGGATGAAATTCGCAGCCACTCCAGAATCCAGATAAGCAGAAACAGTGCAATTCTTCACCAGAGGAGATTGTCACAGGAATCGATAATTTGGGGAAGAATTTTGCAGGGGGCGTCGATCCCCATAGGGTAGTCTCTCCTATCAACCCTAGGTGCTGGGGATTCCCGGCTTCTGGGGACATTGACTCACAAAATGGCCCTTATGGCCACAGTATAATCATAGTCTGAACGTCTGTGATGGCACTCTTGGTCAGATAGTCTGATTCTGTCCACCTGCATAGGCTCTTCAGGGACAACAACTGAAGGATATAGCAGGGGTCTCTTGAACTTAGGCGCCAGTTTGTAGGACCTCTTTTCCCGACGAACTTCCTGGGCGCGATCTTGGAACCTCATGTTGATCCGTGTAGCCAAATGAATTAGGGCATCCAAGGTAGATTGGAGATCACGAGCCACCAGCTCATCTTTTATTTGAGGAGCTAATACTTGCCAGAAGGTTGCCACCAAGACCTCAATATTCCAGGTAAGTTCTACTACCAAAGTACAAAATTGGATGGCGTGCTCTCCTACTGTCGATTCCCTTTGATTGAGAGTCAGAAGCAAAGCAGCTGCAGAAGATCTTCGGCCCAGTTTTTCAAACACCTTGCGAAAAGTTTCCAGGAATAATTGCAGGTAGGAAGATTCCATCCCCTCACGTTCCCAGATAGGGTTCGCACATGCCAGAGCTTTGCCAGAGAGGAGGGCGACAATAGAGGCAACCTTAGATCAGATCAGAGGGGAAGAGATGTGGGTGCAACTGGAAGTGGATCTTGCACTGGTTGAAAAAGCCCCGACAGGTTGTTGCATCTCCATTGTAATGAGGTGGAAGTGGCAACGAAATTCCGGACCCAGAACAAACTGGAGTGCTGGCATGCAGTGGAGTAGGTAGGGCAGCAACTGAAGCAGGACCGAAGCATGTGGCAATAGCATTGACTGCTTGCAGAAGCTGATCCTGGCGTGCTCGGAGATCTCGCATGTCGGCTTGCATTGCTTGGACCGGCGTCTTGGATTGACCAGCGGGATCCATGGCCTGAGCAAACTGTCACAACTGTGGGTTATGTGAACCCACTGGGCCACTCTGCCGTAGCGGAGTAGCAGCTGGTCAAACAAAATGTCTATGACAGACAATAGGGCGAGAGTACCTGGGTAGCTGGTTTGTACCGAACTATCGAAAGCAGGCTTGTGCCAGACTATAGGAAACTGGCTTGTACCAGACTATCGGAAGAAGGCTTGTGCTGGATAACCTGACTTGAACTCTGAAGTCGTATCAGACACTTGACTTGACACGGACACTGGACTTGAAGTCGTCTTGGACACCTGACTTGACATGGACACTGGATTTAAACACTGAAGTCGTCTCGGACACTTGACTTGACACGGATACTGGACTTGAGCACTGAAGTCGTCTTGGACACTTCCATTTACACGTACACCGAACACAGATAGTGCAGCCGTCTCAGACACTGAACATGGCAAGGACACCGGACACGGATAGTGCAGTTGTCTTGGACACTTACCTTGGCTCGGACACCAGACACGGATACTGGATACGGGATACAGCTAGGGAACCTTTGCAGACCCAACACTGGGTAAGAAACAACATTGCTCAGGAAATGAGGAAGTGGGCAGAGTTCCTTTTAAAGTCCAGGGTGTGCTGGGATAGGTTGGGGACAATATTCCTGGTGGAGAGAGCAGAGTGCGCTGGCATCCCAGAGCAGGGAGACGCCGGCGCAGAGAACAACGACGTTGGCGGCTGCTGGGGTGAGTGAGAACAGCAGCTGCCGGCGCTACAGCTATTAGGGTAAATCATTTGCTAGAGTGCCTATTTACCCAGAGGAAAAGCCTGCATTACATACATACATGCAAAATATAATGCTAGCGGCATTTAACAAACATTAGTGGATTGTGATGTTTTTGGAGTGACTGGAATCTCAACAATGTTTTTGTTTGCCCAGAGCTTGATGTTGTGTCCTACTTGCCGAACTATGCTGCAAGAGTTTGCCGGGTAGCTACAGTACCACTGAAGGCTACCGCTATGTACATCTTTAGTCAATGACATAGAGAGAAGGCACCATGGCAAAGATTAAAATGGGCCTCTAATTGTTCCCTTACCTGGTTTTGACACTCAGGACAATAGGGCCTGGTCTTTGTTTTCCTTCCATGCCCTTTCATGCCCCTTAGGTCAATTCCCAACCGTCTTGTTTGAATATAAATACAATTTCTCTGGAGAGACTAGTTCTGCACAACTTTTTGCCACTCAGTAGCAAAACAGATAGAACAACCAGGTCCAGGCCCCCCTCTATCCAAGGGCCCCAAAGCAATGTTATGGTCTGCATCTATGGTACATACACCTTTGTCTCAGGTGTCAGTTTAGCTTCAACTGTTGAACTAACCTAAGTGTAAAGTAAGAAGACTTATCCTTGTAGCCAGGCAAAGGGCTTGTATCCCCTTTTGCAAGCTTGGAAGAAAAAGCTGTGATACTTTGCAGGAAAAAAAATCCCTCAATGCAATGAAAATAATACTATTTGCTGAGATGTTTGTATTACTTCATTATGGTGGCATATGTTATTTACTATATTTGAAGCCTACTCAGTACCGCAGTTTATATATTATTTGCTGTTGCTTGTATAGCGCCAACATATTTTGCAGCACTGTACACTGTTTCTCCCCACTCACCTTAGTCCCTGTCCTAAATGAGGCTCATATTCTAAGTTCCCTATTTCAGGCACATGCAAACAAGAACATACAAACGCCATGCAGCTGTTTTCCTTGTGTGCTAATCACTGAGTCATTGTGTCCTAAGATCTAGATCTACTGTTTATGTTTTCTTCAGATGTATTAAAATTCTCAAATCTATAGGCTCTGCGCTTTAAAAATGATTGAAGTGAACACTGAACACTATAAGACTAGAATCAATAACGTGACAGAAAATGCAGGACTACCTCCACCAAGAATATGGAATTCTTGTTCTCAGAATGTTTGGGTCATAGATAGAGGCATGTGGATCACATTCTATTTTTCCATATTTAAGTTCAATTCAATAGTTGCGGTAACATAAGACAAATGCCTTTTTGCAGCCTCCATAAAGTTCCGTATTTTGTAAGGTTCTGTTTACAACTCCTGAATTGGAGCTGCATAAAGATGTACAGATTTTCCTGAATAGTGTTGGCAGCAGGCCCCTGAGATATGTATAGGGGACTGAAGGATTAGTGTATTTTACTAAAGAACAGGAGGACTGATCTCTATAAATATATTTACCCAGATATTATCACTAGATAGATAGATAGATAGATAGATAGATAGATAGATAGATAGATAGATAGATAGATAGATAGATAGATAGATAGATAGATAGATAGATAGATAGATAGATAGATAGATAGATAGAAGGAGTAGTGCATGTGACATGCAGTGTGGTTCAGCACTGGTATTAAAGGGAATGTGTAATTATTTAAAGGGATTTTCACAAATGTTATATTAACGACCTATCGTTAGGATAATCCATTCATTTCAGATAGGTGGGGGACCGTGTCCCAGCACCCCCACCCAGTGACATAACATGCCGCCCGCCATCAGCCCCCCCCCCCCGTGCCCGGAAGCTCCGCTAGCAGCCACTATGGCTGCTACGGCGGTAGCGACGCCACATTCAATAGTATCTGTGTCTTTCAGACGCAGATACTATTGAACGCTATAACAGAGCAGGGAGGTATCTCCCTGCTCTGACATAGGCTACTCATACCTTCCAACCGTCCCGGATTCAGCGGAACAGTCCCGGATTCCGAGCGGTGTCCCACTTTCCCGGGCAGCCGGGGGTATGTCCTGCTGTCAACTGTATCTGCGTCCTCAGGAACCCAATTCTGAAGCAGGGAACTCCTGCTACTTCTTGACCGGAATCCCCGTTGTCGATGATCTGGCCTGGGATTCCATTAGTAGAAACCCCTGAGATCACTGTTCATATATGGAAATTGACGTCAGGGGCTCCTCCTGGAGTGGAATCCCCTAGCAGATTCGGCAATGGGGATTCGTTCAAGGTGTAGCCACTGACGTCACTGTCCATATATGGACAGTGACATCAGAGCTTCCCTCTAGGAACGGAATCTTCGTCCTATGCTCTGGGTGGGGATTCCGCTCCTAGAGGGAGTCCCAATGGCTCTATCTGTAGGGGAGGGGTGCTATCTTCAAGGGGGTGCGACACTATCTACATAGACACTGTGGCACTATATAGGGGCACTATCTACATGGGCACTATCTACATGGGCATTGTGTCACTATCTACAAGGGCACTGGCACTAGGGGCAGCTAAGTGGGCATTATACTGTATAAGGGCAGCTGGGGAGCATTATACCCTATGGGAGCAGCTATGGGGGCATTATGCTGTATGGGGCAGCTATGGGGGCATTATACTGTATGGGGCAGCTATGGGAGCAATATGCTGCAAGGGGCAGCTATGGGGCATTATGCTGTATGGGGGAATATATTTGGGCATTATACTGCACGGGGGCATCTGTGTGGGCATTATACTGTATGGTGGCATCTGTGTTTGTTTTATACTGTATGGGGGCATCTATGGGTTAGTTTACTGTATGGTGGCAGCTATGGGGGCATTATTCTGTATGGTGGCAGATATGGGGGCATTATACAGTATGGTGGCATTATACTGTGTGGGTGCAGCTGGAGGGCATAATACTGTATGGAGGGCAGCTATTTGGTATTATACACTGTGGGAGGCACTATGGGAGCATGATACTGTGTGGGCTGATCCGGGTGTGTATGGGCGGGGATTGGGGTGGAATTTAAGGCGTGGCATAACAGAAAAAAAAATTGCAGTGACGCACTGCATGCTGCATCGGTTGTCCCTCTTTGTGATACTTGAAAGTATAGCACTGTCAACAGGGAAGGCTGTATAGCACTGTATGGGGAGACTGTATAGCCCTGTCTAAAGGGGGTGCTGTATAGCAATGTCTACAGGGGGGGCTGTAAAGCACTGTCTACAGGGAGGCTTTATAGCACTGTCTACAGGGGGGCTGTATAGCATTGTATGGGGAGATGGTATAGCCCTGTCTACAGGGGGCATTGTCTAGCACTGTCCACAGGGGGGCTCTATAGCGCTGTCTATAGGGGGGGCTGTATAGCACTGTCTACAGGAGGGGCTGTATAGCACTGTCTACAGGGGGGCTGTATAGCACTGTCTACAGGTGGCTGTATGGCACAATCTACAGGAGGGGGCTGTATGGCACTATCTACAGGGGTGAACTATCTACAAGGACGGGCTGTGTGTGGCACACAGGGGAGGGGGGCCCAGTCAAAAGTTTGCTATGGGGACCTGTGTTTCCTAGATACGTCCCTGCCACCACCGATCAGCTAACTGAAGTGGCTGCACCGACAAACACATCTGTAGCAGCTGTGCCTGGGATTGCAGTTCTATGCAGCCCGGTCCCATTCAAGTGAATAGGACTGGGATGCAAACCTGTGCCTGCAAAACTATGAAGAGGCTGTGGAGGTCATTGCCACAGCCTCTACAGTTAGCTGATGGATGGATTTGGACCTCTATCAATCTGATGTTGATGGCCTATCCTAAGAGTAGGCTATCAATATAAAAGTCCTGGAAAAACCCTTTCATTTTTGTTTCATTAGTTACACTTAAAGAGGCTCTGTCACCAGATTATAAGTGCCCTATCTCCTACATAATGTGATCGGCGCTGTAATGTAGGTAACAACAGTTTTTTATTTTGGAAAAATGATCAATTTTGAGCAAGTTATGCACAATTTTAGATTTATGCTAATTAGTTTTTTAATAGACAACTGGGCGTGTTTTTACTTTTTACCAACTGGGCGTTGTGAAGAGAAGTGTATGTCGCTCACCATTCAGTGACCAATCAGTGACCAATCAGTGTCATACACTTCTCTCCATTCATTTTTAGCAGTACTCGTAACACAGCGTGATCTCGCGAGATCACGCTGTGCAGTCACATACTCCCATATTAACTTTACTGAAGTGTCTTGGGAGTGAATAGACATCACCTCTAGCCAGGACACGATGTCTATTCATCACTCCCGACACTTCGGTAAAGCTTCTGTGAATGACAGCACACGTCATTGTTCTCTCCGTGTTTGTTTATAACTTTTATACGTTTTTACAATAAACTCTTACTCTGATACTTCCTGTCACTTTTGAGTTTGTGCTGTGTACACTGGGGGCAGCGTGAGCAGTCATTTCATTATCAGGGGCTGCATCCCCCTCATTGTTTGAACAGGCACAGCACCATACATAAAAGTGTGGCTGTACCTGGTACTGCAGCTCAGTCCCGTACCCCTTTAAGGGTATATTCACGTGACAGATTCCTTGCAAAAATTTCTTTCAAGTCACATACTCCCATATTAACTTTACCGAAGTGTCTTGGGAGTGAATAGACATCACCTCTAGCCAGGAAACGATGTCTATTCATCATTACACTACACTGCAGCATGTCCATGGATTTCTGCAAGACCTGTTCAGATGAAGGGGTCAGTCGTAGCAATTTCTGCAACAAATCTGCCTTGTGTGAACTTACCTAATGGGACTGAGCTGCAGTACAGCCACCCATACAAATAAACCACTATACCTGTGTAAGCAATAAAGAGATCATGGCGCTCACAGTGCTGCGGAGAGTTTATTGTGTTGATCAGTGAAGGTCTCAGATCCCAACAGATCAATTGTATGTTTGACATTTATGTACTAAACGTTCTACTCGATTGCATGTAATCTGTTATATTTTATGGATAGCAGGCATAGTTCTGTATATTACATTCAAAATGACTTGTATTGTAACGTGTTCTTTGCTATTAATAAAAATAGATTTAAAAAGAAATCAAAACAAGAACCGATTATAAAATAGAGTATATTTCAGTATTTGTAAAAGTCTTTAAAGTTCCTCCAAGACAGAGATCTGGTTTAACCAGCACATATAGTGCTTTTGTATTGTATAGTATTTTCTTCAATGCAGCTGCCAAGAGGAGTTCTCAGGGATAGTGTCGGACTGGGGTTCCGTTGGCCCGCCAAAGGAAATGATTCTGAGGGCCCACCCATGTGCAAGTTTTCTTTTCATTTCTTTGTGAACTTTGCTGTTTCTATTGCAAAAACAGGACATATTATAAGTAACGAATAATAAGCTATTTCTTAATCAACCTATAAGAAATAGACACTAGTTGCAAGTGATTGTTTCCACATGGGTTTGCCTTTCTGCTGTACCTTTGCTGGACTGCTGTATTAGGGGTCCATTATTGTGTCAGAGCTTCGGGTACTCTGGTGGGCCAGTCCGACCCTGCTGAGGGACCACTTCACAAATCATGTTTATAATTGTATCCACAGGAGGCTCGTCCTTCTCGAATGGGATGAGAATCTTTATAGCATATGAAGTGAATACTCTTGTACATCACTGTGAAGCAGAAACTTTATGACAAAATCAAAGAACTATAAGAGCTTTAGTTAATAAGTACCAGGCCGAGTTCACATAGGGCAGATATCCGCAGGGAATTCCGGGTGAAAAACCGCACCAAACTCTGGTCGGCCGTTTCATCCCAGGAGACCACTGCAGCCTGTGATTGGCTGCAGCGGCGGTTACATGGGATGAAACGTCATTCCAGGAAGCCCGCCCTCTGACATTATCCAGGCCGGCCTCCTGGGATGACGTTTCACCCCATGTGACAGCCGCTACAGCCTGTGATTGGCTGCAGCGGCAGTCACATGGGATAAAACATCATTCCAGGAGGCCCGCCCTCTGACATTATCCAGGCCGGCATCCTGGGATGACGTTTCATCCCATGTGACAGCCACTACAGCCTGTGATTGGCTGCAGCGGCGGTCACATGGGATAAAACGCCCTGGAGGAAGAAACACAGAATTCTGGGTAAGTATCATTTTTTTTTTTGTCTGTGTTGCGTTTTTTGCGATGGATTCACTGCGATTCCGTCACAAAAAAATGCAACAACTACTAATTGTTGCAGGTTTTACCTCCCTATTGAATTCAAAAATTAAATAGGGAGGTAACTGAACGAAAATATAATGGACACGCTGCAGAATAAAATTCCTGACCACATGTCAACTTCTGAGCGTTTTTTTCCGCTCAGTATTTACTCAGCGTGTGGATGAGATTTGTTCCATCTTATCCACTTTGCTGCTACTGTATTATGCTGCAAATTTTCCGCAACAAATTCCATTGCGGAACATCCGCAGTATTTACGCAACGTGTAAGCTGACCCTTACTCTGTAAAACTATGGAAACCTGCAGAGCTCTCTAACATCTGTGCTGATTTCTTATACTAAGTTTGATGACCCCATTCACATGTAATGTACTGTGATTTGATCCACAACAATTCCACCACACCTGACCCTGGCTTTAGATATGATGCCCCTAGATACTGAATCAAGAATGAACAAAGATCAGGTTCAACACAACGGTTTGTTTCATATTTTTGGTGTTGTTTTTTTTGTACCTGAATTCAATGATTAAGAGGTGTGTCCTCATACTTTTGTCCATATAGTCAGGGGTGGGATCCGGCTGATTCTCCCAAACATGTGGTTTCATTTACAGCCGGTTCACAGAACCGGGTAGAAGCGGTATGACGACCGGACCCCCTGCATCAAATATTATCTGTGTCCTTAGGACCACATTGTCCTCAGCCCTTCTCACAGGGCACAGCCTGACTAAATCGGCTGCGCCACTTAGGATACTGAATGCGCACATATAGGTCTATATGTAAAGGGTGAGTTTAGAATAACAAGTGTGGGTACTGTAGGTAGGTATATATGCTTTTGTAATTATATACAATAGTGTGGCAATCTAGTTAACCATTTTTGACAGTGAGACACGCAAGCTTGGAAAGTTTATTGATACAGACAAAAATATTTATTCAGAGTCCACGTTAGTATTTGAAATATTGTAATTGTAATATTTGATCATTAAAGTTATAATAATTTTCCGTGGTGCGACACACTGCGACAGCCCCCCATGTACAGCTTTGTCGAAAAATTTGAGAACCTGTTGTTCCCTAGTTAATATCTTCCCAACTTGTACCTGTGCTGGATTCAGATCTGGAATTATTTTTAATTTGGCCTCAGAGGTGGAAATGGTTTAAAATATACAGGCCCTGTAATTGGTTACTGAAATATGTCCTAAATTAGAGGCAGTACACTCAATCTTCCATATAAACTCTATGTGCTGCTGCTCTAGAGGCTGACCTCTAGTGGTAAGAAAATGAATTCATAGTCCATGGAGCATTGCCAAGAAGGAGACGCTATAGTAATTAATAGTGGGACGGCTCCCCCTAGCGGTCTACATGATTGTGTGATTATACCTCTACATTATACACACGGATTATTATCAGACTTTTATTGTTAAACAAAATACTGAATTCTTATTTTTGCAATTAAACAATTTTAACAACACAGATTTTCTGCTGATGTTGTTTTGACATAGTCATCTTATTTTTACATCAGATAAGACCAAGTATACACTATTGTTTTCTCTTGCACTCTTTGGTGTGAATTTTGTAAAAAATAATCAATGAAAGGAACACACAGGCATCAGCTATGGCATACCCTGCTCAACATTTGACTCCCACATTGAATGACATTTTAAGCCCCTTACCCCCAAAACAGCCCAGAACTCCCTCTTTTTATGCAATTTATCATATGCCACACACCTTTTGAAGTCCAGTTCAGGTAACAACCACTGTTCGCAATAGGCTGTCGCTGTAAAAGCATCAGCCCTAGCAGTTACAATGTTGATGCTGACAGAGCCCACACGAAGCCCCCTCTTTCTGTTTACACCCCATAGGTGCTACAATCGGTACCGGCCGAATGGGCTATATCTGAGTTTTCCCCGATCTTAGCCAGTAAAGCTGTAGTGTGACTGTCAATCATAGAAACAGCTGCTATGCCCACAAGATCACCACAGATTAACTGTACAGCCTGATCTTTTAGGTACTGTGATCCATGCCAAACAGTTATGCCATGGTGTGCTAAGGTGCTAAGGGGGAGCCTGGGAGACAATTTTATGAGAGCACCTGGCGAATACGGTTTATGAGCCACTCGGTCAATACTTTATGTGTGTACCTGGCAGGCACAGTTTAGGGGGCAACTGGCAGGCACTGTCTACAGCAGTGGTGGACATTTGGAAGTCCTGAGGCTGCATGCACCCCTCAGTCAGTTATCTTGTAGCACTAGGCTCCCCTCTTCCATTTGTGCTTTGTACAGTGTATACAGCATACCTCCCAACACTTGAATTCGGAAAAGAGGGAAATTTTTAAGCCACGCCCAATATCCCGCATAAACCCATCAAATCACGGCCAGATCCTTCTGCAAGTAACAAGCGCACATTCTCACTGCGGATCTCTAGACTGTCTGGATATCACAGATATTATGGATCAGGTTATATCGTCTTTATGTTACTTTTCCTAACTTGGGTATAACAATTGCTCATCATGGCGCAGCTGCGGCAGGACAAACCAAAAGGCTGAGAACAATGAAAGTCAAGAGGGAAACCCTGTGGTTGATGACTTTTCAATTGACAGGTAGCAGAGTTACTTGATGGGGATTTTTTTTTTCCAGTTGTGTAACTCTGCTACCGGTCAATAGAAAAATCATCCACCAGAGCCCCCCTGTAGATTGCTCCACACACAGCCCCCATGTACATAGCGCCAGACACAGCTCCCCTGTGGATAGCTCCAGACACAGCCCCCCTGTAGATAGCTCCACACACAGCCCCGCCTGTAGATAGCGCCACACACAACCCCCCTGTAGATAGCTCCACACACAGCCCCCCCTGTAGATAGCGCCAGACACAGCCCCCCTGTAGATAGCTCCACACACAGCCCCCCTGTAGATAGCTCCACAGACAACCCCCCCTGTAGATAGCTCCACACACAGCCCCCCCTGTAGATAGCGACAGACACAGCCCCCCTGTAGATAGCTCTACACACAGCCCCCCCTAGACAGCTCCACAAACAGCCCCCCTGTAGATAGCTCCACACACAGCCTCCCCTGTAGAAAGCGCCAGACACAGCCCCCCTGTAGATAGCTCCAGACACAGCCCCCTGTAGATAGCTCCACACACAGCCCCCCCTGTAGATAGCGCCACACACAGCACCACTGTAGATAGCTCCAGACACAGCCCCCCAGTAGATAGCTCAACACACAGCCCCCCCTGTAGATAGCGCCACACACAGCACCCCTGTAGATAGCTCCAGACACAGCCCCCCAGTAGATAGCTCAACACACAGCCCCCCTGTAGATAGCGCCAGACACAGCCCCCCTGTAGATAGCTCGATACATCCCCCCTGTAGATAGCTCCACACACAGCCCCCTGTATATAGCGCCAGACACAGCCACCCCTGTAGATAGCTCCAGACACAGCCCCCTGTAGATAGCGCCACACACAGCACCCCTGTAGATAGCTCCAGACACAGCCCCCAGTAGATAGCTCCACACACAGCCCCCCTGTAGATAGTGCCAGACACAGCCCCCCTGTAGATAGCTCCAGATACAGCCCCCCTGTAGATAGCTCCAGATACAGCCCCCCTGTAGATTGCTCCACACACAGCCCCCCGTAGATTGCTCCACACACAGCCCCCCTGTGGATAGCTCCACACACAGCCCCCCAGTAGATAGCTCCACACACAGCCCCCCTGTAGGTAGTGCAACACAACCCCCTTATACTTTGTGCCGCAATGCCGCCAGAGCGGTAGAGGTAGCCTACTGCTGCCACTCTCCGCTCTGCTTTGACGTCACTCACCGTCAGAAGAAGGCAGGAGTCTTGCAGCAGCGTTCTCACTGGTGTCGATGCCGGCCCGGGAGTGGACCAGTCCAGTCACCTGACCTGTCACCTGACCGGTGAGGTCAGATGACAGGTCAGGTGACAGGACTGGTCGACTCCCGTGCCGGCATCGATCCCAGTGAGAACATCGCCGCAAGAGTCCTGTCTTCTTCTGATCGCTGCTGAAGTCGTCTGGCATGCAGGGCGCCTGTCAGCAGCGATCAGCTGTTTTGATACAGCTGCAGCGCACAGCGGGACATTTTGCAGAAGGCCAGGGACGGCGGGACAGCGGTGAGAAACCGTGTTAGTCCCGCCTGATCCTGGATGATTGGGAGCTATGTATACAGTACACTGCTCCTTGTGTCTGAGGCACCCGTAAAGTTAACTACCACTGGTCTATAAGGACACATTGCAAGGAATGTTTAATGGGGCATGTGGCAGACAATGTTTAAAAGGGCACCAGGTGGGCATGATTGTCTGTACAGCCTTTTTTCTAGAACACCGTAAAATGGTGGCCCTCTAGAATAAAGCTGTTTAATAAAAAACACAAAACAGCACTGTGGTTAAAGGGGTTTGCCCACCTCAATGTTTGATAACCTATCAATAACAGATTCGAGACCTGCCAATAAAGTGAATTTGCCCGTTTTAGTCCTGGTCGCAATGGGAGAGCAAGTCACGTATGCAGATCTCTCCTTATTAAATCTAATGGAAGTTACAGAGACTGCCAAGTAACTAGCCTGAACTCGCACCCCACCATACAAATACGATTTATAAATGAAACACATAGGCCTTGAATAGCTTGCACTTATTTAACACCATGTCTAACAATCAGGCCAAATCAAACAAAATGGTGCCCCAGCTCACGGCACAAAATTAATAGGACTACTGGAGCCTCTAATAATTGGTGAGCCTTGAGATCTTTTCAGTATCTAGTGGATCTTCAACTTCTGATGTCTCGTGAATTTTTTAATATCTTGGTGGGGTTTATGGTGTCTTGGTGGCCTTCTGTAACTTTGGTGCTGTGTTGCCCGCTGATGCTGACCGCCGGCACGTACTCACCTCCAGCAGCAGCGACCGCAGGACACTCTCTTCTTGCCGGCATCAGCCTCCCCGGAGATGCCAGCACATGCGGCTGCAACTCCCAACTGCTTCCTGTAGGGCGTACCAGTGTAATTGTCCCTAACCAATTCCTATGCACTCTGTACTTTAATAAGGACTCTTCCCTCCTCCTCTTTGCCTGAGCGTTGGTGTGTCTGTTCATGTTCGTCATTGAAAATGCTCCCTTAGTTGTATCCTGTGTTCCCATATCCTGTATCCCGTAATTGTGTTTGTTCCAGTGTGAAGTATAGTGTCGGAGTCGAGTTTATCATCTGTGCCAAGTGTCATCTGTGCCAAATGTCATCTGTGCCAAGTGTCTGGCCAATCTCCTATCTAGGTACTCTTGTCCTAAAGACTATCATTGACTGTTGTTTGGCCAGCTGCTACTCCGCTACGGCGGAGCGGCCTAGTGGGTCCATATACCCCATAGCCGTGACAGGTGCCTACAATGTCTTTGGAAGACTCCAATATATTGTGAACTTTTGATGACTTATGTTTAGGTGGCTCTAATGTCATGGGGGCACCTCAGATGTCTTATTGGCCTTAAGATCACCAATGTCTTTGGGGTCTTCAATACTATGGATGAATCTTAGGTCCAATGATGTTTTTGGGAGTCCTATAATATTTGGGTGGCACTGATATCTTAGAGAGGTTACAGTGATTTGGCAGCCTTGGATCCTTGATGTTGTAGACTCCATTATTGTCTTATGGGGCCTCTAAAATTTTGGGGATCTTGTGGCGTCAAATTTTTTGGACCTTTGATATCTTGATATATTCTGGCCTTCAATGCTTTGAGACACCTTTGCTTGTCCGAATCATTTGGAGGAATTTAAAGTCTTATGTGTCCTCTGATATGTTTGGTGTCTTCAACTTTGCTTGTTTTGATGTTTTCATGTTTTTGGGTCCAATTTTGTGGTAGGTCTCAAATGTTTTTAAACCATGTGATGTCTTGCCAGCCTTTAGGCTTCCTATGTGTTGGAAGCCATGGTGCCTCTATTATCTGAAGTCTTGAGGGGTCGCAAATGTATTCTCAATGTCTTGAAAGCTTTTTGTATCTTCAGAGGCACAACTAGGATCTCCTGCACCCGGGGAAAAGATTCCGTTTGGCGCCCCCCCCCCCTTCAACTTCGTTCCCAACATCTTCCTCCTCACCATGTTTGCTTTCTCTACCAATTAATGAGGTGTAATTCTTTCTTCACACTTTTTTTTATGTAACTTGAGCATAAAACCATTTGTACAATTTAGTTGCAACATAGTTATATAAGGTAGTTAACATAACAATGAATTAAAAGAAAGTAAATTAAAGGGGTCATTGTGCCTGACTAAAACAGATTGTATAACTGAGGCTAATTAGACCATATGGTGACATAATGAACAGCCTCCTCTTGTAGATTGTGCCACGCAGCCCCCTTTGTAGGCCATGGGCCCCGTAGCAGCCGCTATGGCTGCTATAACGGTAGTTCCGCAACCAGGGCCAGCCTTAGGATAAATGGCACCCTGTGCGAAATTATCTTTCGGCGCCCCACCCATCATAAAAAAAATGGCCCATAAAAAAAGTATAATGCCCCCCACAGTATACTGCCCTATATAGTGCCCCACACAGTATAATGCCCCTTTAGTGCCCCCATACAGTATAATAATATTTAATAATATAATATATAGCCCCTTTTAAGGACACATTATTTTGTCCTCTAATTGTGCCCACAGTATTTTGCCCCCTGTAGTACCCCTACACAGTATAATGTCCGCTTAGTCGCCCCCACACAGTATAATGCCCCCCTTCCCTGGCTGCCACACACAGCCCCCTCTTGTAGATAGTGCCCCCCTGTATATTGTGCCATACAGCCTCCCTGTAGATAGTGCCATAATCCCCCACCACCTCCTTGTAAACAGTGCCATACAGCCCCAACCCCCCCTTGTAGACAGTGCCATCCATACAGCCGCCCACCTCCCCCTTGTAGAAAGTGCCCCCAAACAAAAACAAAAAAATTGTACTCACCTAAGCCCTTTTCCCACGACGAACTGAGCTGCTCCACGACGGGAACCTTGCGTAGGCCCGGCGTGATCCTGTAACCTAGTATAGAGTTTCCCAACCTTTTTGGACTCGAGGCACCACTGGAAAAATAAAATTTCCTCAGGGCACCACTAGCAAAAATAGTTTTGAGAAAGACAGAAAACGGCTAAAAACAAGCACTACACTCATAGGATATGTTCACACAGCGTTTTTTGTAAGGCAAAAAAAATCTGCCTCAAAATTCGGGCATTTTGAAGCAGATTTTGTATTTACAGCGTTGTTTGACCTTTTCTTTTTGGGGGGGGGGGGTTTAAACCGTTGAAGCTAATGCAAAAAAGCACCAAATGAGCGCCGCAGGTATTTTCTGCCTCCTATTAATTTCAGTTAGAGGTGGAAACCACTTGAAGACAATCAGCCCCCACTAAAATTAAAATGACTATCAGTCCCACTCTCGCAGTAAAATGACCATCAGCCCAGCACTAACAGTAAAATAACCATCAGCCCGCCACTCTCATTAAAATGACCATCAGCCCGCCACTCACAGATTCCCCCTGTAGATAGTGCCACAAAGCCCTTTGTAAGTAGTGCCACATAGCCCCTTGTAGGTAGTGCCACACAGCCCCTTGTAGGTAGTGCCACACAGCCCCCTTGTAGATAGTACCACACAGCCCCCTGGTAGGTAGTGCCAAACAGCCCACAGGTAAATAGCACCCCCCCCCTTCCTGTAGATAGCGCCACTGTAGCTCCCTGAAGGAGCAGAGTCCCCCTATGCCCGGGGATTCCGCTCATAGAGCGCTCTGCTTGATGTTTCTTTCCATATATGAACAGTGACATCAGGGGCAACCGAAAAATCGGAAGCAGAACTTTGTTTTTTTCCGACGGGCCGTTTTGAAAAGCGTCCGCGAAAAAAAGTGCAGATCACTTCTTGGGACGTTTTTGGAACCGTTTTTCATTGACTCTATAGAAAACAGCTCCAAAAACGGCCGTAAAAAATGCAGTGAAAACGCTGCGAAAGTCGTGAGTGGCTTAAAAAACTTCTGAAAATCAGGAGCTGTTTTCCCTTGAAAACAGATCCGTATTTTGAGTAGTTTTTGGTTAAGCGTGTGAACATAGCCTAACATAAACATAATACTTGAGTGCCACAAAATTGACTCGTAAACAGCAATTATTGAATGATTTACAGGTCAATGGTCAGTGAACCACCCATAGCCACTAACTTTTAAGAAATGCCTTTGGTGGTACTCTAGATGTGAATCATAAAAAACTGTATACAGAAGTCCCACCAATAAATACAGATCCTGACGCCATGATAACAGCCTACATAACAGTGATCATTAGAGTGCCACTAAAAATACCACCCAGAGTGCGCCCATGAATAGTGACCGCCAGCATGATTAAGGCATATCTGTTCCCTCAATAGGCTGCCCTAGGTAAGAACAAAATATTATAGTGACAGGTTCCATTTTGATATTAACCAAAAAAGGACATCAGAAAAGGATTCACAAAAACTGACTGTCATTATGAGGAGAGCGAGGGTAGGCGAGGAGAGGTGAGGGGAAGTGTTCTCCTCATGACACACTGGACTCTTAACAAAATTTCCGGTTTATACTTTGAACGTTCCGATTAGCCATTAGACATAAAACATTTCTGTGCTCTTTTGGCTATGAGAAGGACGGACCTGTCGCTGCTTTATTTAAAAAAAAAAAAAAAAAAGCATACTCACCTCCTCCTTACACCTATGTCTCTCATCTCTGCACCGGAGTATTATGTGAACAGCCAACAAGATTCTCCTGCCATGTCACTTCCCCTACTATTGTTACTGTTAGAACGTGTTTTTGCGGCCGCAATTCCCCTGGAAATCCACGGGAGAATTGCGGCCCCAATCTTTTCTATGGGGCCATGCACACGACCGTAGTTTTTACGGTCCGTGCATGGCCCGGGAACCCGCACCGCAGAAAGAACGGGCATGTCCTATTACGGACATCTTCTGCGGTCCGGGCTCATTGAAAACAATGACGGCGGCCATGTGCATGTCGTACGATTTGCGGGCGGTCCGCGGCTGACAGTCCGCAGCCGGCCGACCCGAAAATCACGGCCGTGCACACGGCTACGGTCGTGTGCATGAGGCCTTACCGTTAACCTAATAACGGTACTAGTCTCTCGGCATAGCAGTCACTGTCTGCCAGAGAGACTTTGTGTGGGCAACTTTTTTTTCAGAGACAATGTGTATGCCCTCGTCACATACAGAACACCAGGTCCTATGAACACGTCTGAAAAAAACATACAAATGCACTTTTAGGCTGGGTTCACACGTGGCGGAATTTCACTTAAATTTCACTTAATCCGCAGCGGTGCCGTTTGTCCATTGACTTTCACTTTAATTTAGCAGTGTTCGTTTAGACGATGCGTAAAATTCCGCTGCGGAGCATAGGCTGCGGAGCGGAATTTGGTGTCCGCAGCATGCTCTGTCTGTTGCGGAGCAGTGGCGGACTCATGGCGGAATTTCTCCATTGACTTCAATGGAGATTCTAAGTTCCGCAATGAAGTCCGCAGCTGTCATGCACATGTTATGTGTGCTGCGGATGCGTCTTGCTTTTTTAACTTGACATTTCTTCATTCTGGCTGGACCTATGTATTTCTAGGTCTACAGCCAGACTGAGGAAGTCAATGGGGCTCCCGTAATGACGGGAGCGTTGCTAGGAGACGTCTGTAAATAGTCACTGTCCAGGGTGCTGAAAGAGTTAAGCGATCGGCAGTAACTGTTTCTGCACCCGGGACAGTGACTACCGATCACAATATAGAGCAACCTGTCAAAAAAATAGAAGTTCATACTTACCGAGAACTCCCTGCTTCTGTCTCCAGTCCGGCCTCCCAGGATGACGTTTCAGTCTAAGTGACGGCTGCAGCCAATCACAGGCCAAGCACAGGCTGCAGCGGTCACATGGACTGGCGCGTCATCCAGGGAGGTCGGGCTGGATGCCGAAAGAGGGACGCGTCACCAAGACAACGGCCGGTAAATATGAAATTCGTTTACTTTCACTAGGGAAAGTGCTGTCCCTTCTCTCTATCCTGCACTGATAGGGAGAAGGGAAGCACTTTTCCCGCAGTCCGCAGCAGCTAGTCCGCATCAATTTTCTGCACATTTTGTGCAGATCCGCAGCAGAATCTGCAACGCAGATTCTGTGCGGCATTGATGCGGACAGTTGCGGAGGAAATCCGCCACGTGTGGTCATGCCCTTAGGGAGGATTTACACGAGCGTGTGTGTTTTTGCACGCGCAAAAAACGCAGCGTTTTGCGCGCGCAAAAGGTACTTGACAGCTCAGTGTGGCAGCATCATATGGTGCGCGGCTGCATGATTTTCGCGCAGCCGCCATCATTATGACACTCTGTTTGTATGTTTGTAAACAGAAAAGCACGTGGTGCTTTTCTGTTTGCAATCATAGTTTGCCTGCTGTTGCGCGAATCACGCACGTCCCACGGTGGTGCCTCCGTGTGGCATGCGTGATTTTCACGCACCTATTGACTTCAATGGGTGCGTGATGCGCGAAAAACGCAGAAATATAGGACCTGTCATGAGTTTTACGCAGCGGACTCACGCTGCGCAAAAAATCACTCACAGTCTGCACGGCCCCATCGACTTACACAGGTCCGTGCGACGCGCGTGAAAAGCACGCGTGTTGCACGGACGTATTACACGTTCGTGTAAATCCGCCCTCAGGCTGTGTTCAACTTTGCTTTGGATTCTCAGATTTCACTAGAAGAATAGTGCTACATGCAGCCTATCCTTCTTCTCAAAATGATGGACCCCAATACAGAGTTTGTGCATGCGGTTGATGGGTGCCAGGGTTATCAGAAGCTGGGTCAGAAAGCACACAGAACATTAGGGAATAGGGATCATGTATCGATGAAATCTCTCCAATTATCTGGTGTGAATGCATTTAAAAAAATAGTGTTCAGTAGGAACGTCATATGTATAAACAAATGGCTTTTTTCGTTTACGTCGCAGAAAGCGTATGTGGCTCTTGTGACTGATTTACTAAACAGATTCGGTGTTGTTCAGTAGTGTAAGCTGTATTCCCCAACATTTTTTCTCAAACTGGCTCAGCAGGTACCCAAGTCTTCTAACAGGACATATTAGGGAAAATTAATCAATAGTGTCGAAAAGTGCATTAATTTAGGTTTTTGTAAAATGTTGCACATGAAGGGCCACCATCAGAAAATTCAGGGACCTCATAGAGTGAGATTGATCAGGGCCCCAGGGGGTGTTGGCATATTCCCACCAAAAGTTTAAAAGTGATGGCAGGAGACAGGGCCAGGACAGCAGGAAAGTTGGGATGCTTAGGAAAAAGTACTACACAGAAAGCCACCCCTGCTTTCAGCAGTCTAGAGGCCGTGTCTCCTGACATTACTTTTAAACTTCTGGCGAGTGACACAATACCCTTTAAAGGGAATGTGTTGCCAGAAAAACATGTTGTTTTTTTTTTTAATTAAACATTTAGTGTGTAGGTGATTAAACATTGTTCAAATTTTTTTTATTTTTTTCACGAGTCAGGAAATATTATAAATTAATTCTAATTTATAATATTTCCCATTGCTGGTCACTAGATGGAGCTATTCCCAAAATTGCAGCATTGCAAAATTGGGTAAAAAGCCCTCGCTCTAGTGAGCTCTCAGCATCCCCCCCCCTCCTTTATCCTGGCTAGTGCCGGGATAAACGAGGGGTTTGAACGGTCTAACCTCCTACACTGTGCGTCGCCATTTTTTGAGCTAACACACAGTGTAGTAGGTTTACATACAGTAGTAAACGTACACAAACACGAACATACATTGAAATCTCTTACCTGCTCCTGCCGCCGAGGCTCCCTCCGGCCCGTCCGCTCCGTCTGCTGCCGCTGGTCCAAGTGCACAAGTCCGGAAGCCGCGACCGGAAGTAGTAATATTACTGTCCGGCCGCGACTTCCAGTCCACAGGAAAATGGCGCCGGACGGCGCCAATTTCAAGTTGGACTGTGTGGGAGCGGCGCATGCGCAGTTCCCACACAGACGGCGTACACAGAAGTGGATGGGACGGGACCCGTTCGCAGTCTCTATGGGACTGTGGCTGCCGTATTCCATGTCTGTATGTGTCGTTAATCGACACATACAGAAATGGAACAAAAAATGGCAGCCCCCATAGAGAAGAAAAAGTGTAAAAATAAGAAAAAGTAAAACACAAACACACAAATAAATATAAACGTTTTTAATAAAGCACTAACATCTTTAACATATTAAAAAAAAATTTGTGATGACACTGTTCCTTTAAGGCGCTTCCCGAGTGATCTACGACAGCTTACTGTATCCCCCACTGATCGTTCTGCTCACCACCACTCACACTAAAGACTCTAATATCCCCAAGGTTCCCCAACTAATTTTCTACATGGAGGTACCCTTTAGTGGGGTTTTTCAAATATTAAAATGAGCTTAAAGGAGATTTTCAGCCCCATAAATTTTTTGGGTAAAAGACTGACAATGCTTTAAAATACCAAAAGGAGTAATACTTACCTTACTAATCCCATGCCACTGGTACTTCACGTCTTTGTATACAAAGTACCAACGATAATGTGTCATCTCAATACGTGACCAAATCGCCAATACCGACTTGTAGTGCCAGGGGGTCAGCACCCGGAGGAGCCCAGGTATGTATTAAACTGGGACTATGCAGCTTTAACTCTGTGAATATATATATATATATATATATATATATATATATATATATATATATAAAATGTATGCAAATATTTTTTATAAACACTAAATTGGTATCTCAACGTTCGTAACTATCCCAACTATTAAAATATAACAATATTGATCCTGCACAATGAAAAACAAAATTTAGTTTTTTGGTCACCCTGCATTCCTTACCATTTTTATAAAATGTGAATAAAAATTCAGATGTAAAACTACATCTCGCCCCACAAAAAACAAGCTAACACACAGCTCCATTGACGGAAAAAAAAAGTTATGGTTTCCAGGATATGACCACACAAAATTTTTTAGAAGTAATTTTATCTTGCGAAAGTAGTAAATCATAATAAAAACGATATAAATGTTATATTGCCGGAACTGTAATCGCAGAAAAATGGTAATATGTAATTTTTACCGCACGGTGAACACTGTAATATCAAAACCCAAAAAACAATGGTGGAAAAGCTATTTTATTTATTCCATCCAATAAATGTATTCTATCCCATAATTTTTTTTAAAAAAGCTGTTCAGTATATTGCATGGTAAATTAAAAAATACAACTCGTCCCACAAAAAACAAGCCCTCATACGACAATGTCGACGGAAAAATAAAAAGTTATGGCTCTTGGAATGCAGTAATAAAAATTTAAAAAAAATAAAACTGGCTGCGGCGCCAAGAAGTTAAAGGCCATGTACACTTTTTGTATCGTTTTTGTTTTGTTCTTTAAATAAAATTGTGCATCAGTGTGATTGGTGTAAAGCTTTGTGATCGATAACAGGTGGATCCTGCGTGTCAGAGACGCCTGACCCGCTGTCACTCAAACCGCCTGTTCCGCTGACCTGACGGATTTGACTTTGATCGCAAGATTACAGCTTCTATGTATCCAGGATACATAGAAGCTGTATCTCAAAAAGTAAAAAAAATAAATAAATTTAAAAACAATTAAAAAGTTGTTTAAAATCCCATAATATGTTGTTTGATAAAGAAAAAAAAAGTGTGCAATGGTTAAGGGCCTGTTCACATCACCGTTCGCTTTCCGTTCCGGGGTTCCATCGGAGGTTTCCGTCGGGTGAACCCCGCAACGGAAAGTGAAACCACAGCTTCCGTTTCAGTCACCATTTATATCAATGGTGACGGAAACATTGCTAATGGTTTCCGTTCGTCACCATTCCGTAAGGTTTCCGTTTTAACGACGGAATCAATAGCGGAGTCGACTGCGCTATTGATTCCGTCGGAAAAACGGAAACCTTACATAGCCTCTAAAGTTAATAATAAGTTTGATATTATACAAATAGATATGAGTATACAGCTAACCATTCATTTTTATAAAAATTTATATTCTCACATAATAACGATCAAGAAATAGCATGAAAAGCAAGAAAACCACATTTCCCTATCTCTTACTGCCATATAAACCAGGGATTTGTAAAAAAAAATACATTGAAGAAACTCATTTACATCTTTATGCATTTTTCCTGTTCTCCAGAGTCAGAACTTATTAGGCTGGGAACTAAGCAGAATACCTGTACAAAGGGATAACTGAACTAAACAGTGTGCATTGTCTTTGTTTTAATAAAGCTGGCTGAAAAAAAAGTTTCAATCAACTTTATTGTCAGCAAAAAGATACACGCAAAGCTGTGTGGGAACAGCTGAGGTGACAGGAAGGTGAGCGATGTTGATATATGGTTATGTGATTGCAGTGCCAGCGGTGGCAGGTTTAACCCATGCATTGCTAGTGCTTCTTTTATAAACTGCATCATATTACACTCAATGTGGCTTATGTAACTGCAGTGCTGTCATAATGGTGTGTGTGTGTTCTGTCATAATGTATTCTGTGTGTGTTGTTCTGTCATAATGTAGTGTGTGTTATGCTGTCATAATGTAATGTGTGTGTGTTCTGTCATAATGTAGTGTGTGTTGTGCTGTCATAATGTAGTGTGTGTGTGTTGTGTTGTGCTGTCATAATGTAGTGTGTGTGTTGTGCTGTCATAATGTAGTGTGTGTTATGCTGTCATAATGTAATGTGTGTGTGTGTTCTGCCATAATGTAGTGTGTGTGTGTGTGTGTGTGTGTGTGGGTTCTGCCATAATGTAGTGTGTGTGTGTGTGGGTTCTGTGATAATGTAGTGTGTGTTAAAGAAATCTTCAAATAAAATGGTCAGTTTTGTATTACTTATTGTTGTGATATTTTGTATAACATTATGTCTGCTTCCTCTGGTCAGATACAGTGTATAGCTGTGCTCCCTGATACAAATCGCGGGAGATTTATCAATACTGGTGGTTTTTCCCGACTCCTTTCTTAGGCCCTGTTCACACTGAGTTTTTTTTTATGCGGAAACTGTACCAAAAAATGCCCGAAAATTCTCACATTGATTTCAATGGCAGGCGGAGGTGTTTTTTTCCCTCGAGCGGGAAAAAGAAGCGACAATGCCCTATCTTCGGGCGTGTGAACAGGGCTTTAGTAGAAAAGTGGTGGAAAATCGTAATAAATGAGTCGTGATTCATTTTTCAGACACATACGAATATGTGGGAGGGGCTTCAGGGTTTTAGCAGGAACACCATATTTTTCATTGTACTGCCACATTCTATATTATTATTCTTGACCACATCTTGTACTCAACTGTTCCATAGACACCAGGGAACCCCCTTACAGGCTATGTACACCTTTTGAAAGGGATTTTTCTTTTGAAGTAATCAGTTTTGTGCAACTTTATTAAAAAATATTTTGACATTTTGAGATACATCTGGTTTGTATCCTGTATACAGAGCAACTGTATCGTGTGCTAAGACCTGAATCCGTCAGGTCCACGGGACTGAAGGGTTCAGTGTCGGAGACATGCAGGATCCACCTGTAATCGATCACAACTAAGTTATGATCTGTGTTTTCGGAACTCCCGCCCATGTAACCTTTTTCATGTTTGGAATTCAGCCGCAACACAGTGGCAGAACGGGGTTTAGGGGGGGCCCGTTCTAGAAATAGGTGCGGGCCTGTGGATATGTCATAAATGTCTCTCATGGGAAAACTGCTTTCAAGATAACCTTTCACCTGCTCATACATGTGCAGCTGAGTGCAGCATTTAATAGGCAGGGTTGCATAAACCCTGGGGCCCTTTACGGTGCCGTTATATTTGGCGCCCGATATTTAAATAGCGCCCTGAACTTTCAATGGGGCGTGTAAGACGTTAACTTTTCTAGAATGAAATTGGGGGAGGCAATGTTTGAGGGGCTATTGAGGGACTATATACAGGATTATGTGACAAAAAATAGTATTACAAGTGACAGCCAGCACAGTTTTACTAAGGACAGAAGTTGTCAAACCAACCTGATATGTTTTTATGAAGAGTTAAGCAGAAGTCTAGACAGAGGGGCCGCTGTGGATTTAGTGTTTTTGGACTTTGCAAAGGCATTTGACACTGTCCCTCATAGACGTCTAATGGGTAAATTAAGGACTATAGGTTTAGATAGTATGTAATTGGATTGAGAATTGGCTCAGGACCGTATCCAGAGGGTTGTGGTCAATGATTCCCACTCTGAATGGTCCCCGGTAATAAGTGGTGTACCCCAGGGTTCAGTGCTGGGACCACTATTATTCAACTTATTTATTAATGATATGGAGGATGGGATTAATAGCACGATTTCTATTTTTCCAGATGACACCAAGCTATGTAGTAATGTTCAGTCTATGGAAGATGTTCATGAATTGCAGGCAGATTTAAACAAACTAAGTGTTTGGGCATCCACTTGGCAAATGAAGTTTAATGTAGATAAATATGCACCTGAGTACCAACAACCTGCAGGCATCATATGTCCTAGGGGGAGCTACACTGTCGAGAAGGATCTGGGTGTACTTGTAAATCATAAACTTAATAACAGCATGCAGTGTCAATCAGCTGCTTCAAAGGCCAGCAGGATATTGTCGTGTATTAAAAGAGGCATGGACTCACGGGACAGGGATGTAATATTACCACTTTACAAAGCATTAGTGAGGCCTCATCTAGAATATGCAGTTCAGTTCTGGGCTCCAGTTCATAGAAAGGATGCCCTGGAGTTGTAAAAAATACAAAGAAGAGCAACGAAGCTAATAAGGGGCATGGAGAATCTAAGTTAGGAGGAAAGATTAAAAGAATTAAACCTATTTAGCATTGAAAAAAGACGACTAAGGGGGGACATGATTAACTTATATAAATATATTAATGGAACATACAAAAAATATGGTGAAATCCTGTTCGATGTAAAACCCCCTAAAAAAACAAGGGGGCACTCCCTCCGTCTGGAGAAAAAAAGGTTCAACCTGCAGAGGCGACAAGCCTTCTTTACTGTGAGAATTGTGAATCTATGGAATAGCCTACCGCAGGAGCTGGTCACAGCAGGGACAGTAGATGGCTTTAAAAAAGGCTTAGATAATTTCCTAGAACAAAAAAATATTAGCTCCTATGTGTAGAAATTTTTCCTTCCCTTTTCCCGTCCCTTGGTTGAACTTGATGGACATGTGTCTTTTTTCAGCCGTACTAACTATGTAACTATGTAACAGCAATTCCACCATTTAAATTTATTTATTTTTGTCACACCATTCATTGTACAGCATAAATATCTTTTTTTTTTTTATCATAACACATATATACATTATTTTTAAAAAAAATATTTTATAACTTTTACACAATAAGCATTTTTTATAGACAACATTTTTTTAGAAAAACATGTGTTGGACGTGTTACCTCTGTATTGCTGTGTATTGTTGCCTGTCAGTGCTTTACTGCCAAGCAACCCATTAGGCACATGCACATGGCAGAGGCAGGGGCCTTTGCAGGCTCCCCGGCTCCTAGAACAACCCATTAGATTTTTCAGTCGCAGACATTTTTGCAAAAAATCTGCCACGTGTAAATTTACCCTACAGTGATAATTGTCATTATAACAGGGCAGCCCAGGTAAAGTGGAGAGATACAAGGGCATATTAATTAATACTGGCATAAAGGTTTTTTTTCCAGAATCCTAAATTATCATCTATCCACAGGACTCCTCACTGCTGGGACCCCCACCAATCGTGAGAATGGCGGTCCCAAACCTCCACGTTCCTTCTCACTGCTCAACCGCAGTGAGGAGGACATTATATGGAGTAGTTCTCGAGCAGTCTATGGAAATGACAGAAACAACAGAGTACAGCGCTCGGCTGTTTCTGTCATTCTCATAAACATTGAATGGTCGACCACCGGTCCATTCAAGCTTCTCCTCACGTTGGGGGATGTAGTTAGGAGGCCCATATTTGCCAATAGTCCCGAATTTGTCGGGACTATCCCGAATTTACAGAGAGTGCCACACACACCCTCCTGTAGAAAGTGCAGCGCACACCCCTGTAGATAGTGCCACCCCTCCTGTAGATAGTGCCCCACAAGCCCCCAGTGCCACCCCCTGAAGATAGCGCTCTACACACACCACCCTATCGACAGCGCTGCACCCCATCTCCTTGTAGATAGCTCCATTGGGGCTCCCTCTAGTAGTGGAATCCCCAGCTAGTGCATCGCTGATGCTCTGCCCTGAGGAGGAGGGCCATATATGGACAGTGACGACAGGGGCTCCTCCAGGAGAGGAATCCCCGGCCAGAGTTTTGCCGACACTCTGGCCGGGGATTCCACTCCAAGAGGGGGCCCCAATGGAGCTATCTACAGGGGTGTGTGTGTGTGTGTGTGTGTGTGTCACTATCTATAGGGTGTGTATGGCACTATCTATAGGGGGTGTGGCACTATCTCCAAGGGGGTGTGGATAAAAAAAAATTGCCACGTGAGTTCGCTGATTTTAAAACGGGCGGGAGAATGGGCAGTGCAGTCATTCAGCTTAAAAACATACAAAGTGCTCTGCCCAGTCATATAGATATTTGTGCAGCTGTTCATTTACAGCCGCTCCTTCCCCTCTGCCCCACACTGATAACTGAATAGTGCAGGAAAGAATGAGGCATCGTTTACACGAGCGTAATATACACACGTGCTTTTCACGCATGTCGTACGCACCTATATTAGTCTATGGGGCAGTGCAGACAGTGCGTGAATTTTGCGCAGCGCGAGTGCGTTGCGTAAAACTCACGACATGTCCTTTCTTTGTGCGCTATTCGCGCATCACGCACCCATTGAAGTCAATGGGTGCGTGAAAACCACGCATGCCGCACGGAAGCACTTCCGTGCGAACTGCGTGGTTCGCGCAATAGCTGTCAAACTCTGAATGTAAACAGAAAAGCACCATGTGCTTTTCTGTTTACAAACATCCAATCGGAGTGTCATAATGATGGCGGCTGCGCGAAAATCACGCAGCCGCGCATCATACACTGATGACACACACAGCTGTTAAGTGCCTTTTGCGCACGCAAAACGCCGCATTTTTTGCATGCGCAAAACGCACACGCTTGTGTAAATCAGGCCTGAGAATCTGAATGTGTTCATCGTTCAGTTTCCTGTCTAGGGACAGCGCTGAAGCTTGTAGAGATGAGGAACCCACTAGACATCAAGTATACAACCTTACCCTCCCGCTGCCCTACAACAGCTGAGATGCTGACACTAACCCTTTCACTGCCCTAGCCAATTCACTGCCCTAGATTACTGAGGATGTTGGCAGTGACCTCGTTCATACCCCGGCCTAGACCACTAGCTGAAAATTTGAAGAAGAGCCCAAAAGCGGCTACGCCTTTGCTAACAGGTGATTAGAAAAGAAACACTTTATGATTTATTGTGTGACTTTATTTTGCTATAATACTAACATTCATGTGCAAATAACTCCAGTCACTCAAGGGTAAACCGAGGTGGCATTTATATCTGGGCCCTGTGGACCTCTCTGCATAATAAGAGGAGAGCAGTATTATAAATGGCAAGATCTGGTTAGAAGATACAAGGAAGCCAATGGTTATTTGTTCAAACACTTAAATAATATACTGTTTTGGTTAGAAAACCAAGCCTTGTTTTCACATTAACCTTTGATATATCCATATATTGCATGTTGTGAACTATCACATATATTACGTCTGCTTCTTATTATTTATATAGCTTAATCTACATGCATCTCTTCATGCCATACAAAAAGCTGCTAAAAATATATTTGCAAATAGTAATTGTTTCTTTAGATTACACCGGGTTTATCAGGGGGTGATTCTGTGGTCTGCAGCTGTATAATAGAAAAAGACAAAGAGACAGGCAAAAGATGTAAATGCTCCAAGCCACAGCAAGTTGATTCTTGTCACCTGTAAAAAAAAAAAAAATTGACATCAGTTTTAAATTCGTAACTGTTTTCTCAGTCAAGGTCGTCTCTAGAAAATACTAGGCCCTATCGTAAACCTTTGAAAGTCCCTCCCCCCAGACTCGTTCGGATTTGACCTTGGAATTCACCCTTTGATCTCAATAATATAAGGATCATGATGCTGCTGTGGCATTCGTTTAATACCTATAGAAAAGCAAGTTGAACATTAATCATTTTTTCACATTGCTTTTCACAGTAGACCGCTCAGAGTTCCTGGCTCAACCCCCCCCCCCCTAAATCTACAATGTACAGGTACATCTTCACCCTCCTAGAGAATATACAATTGATGGTGAAGTGTTTCTGCGCTCAGCATCCAGATTGATTGCAGTTGTAATGGACATCAAGTGACTTATGTGCAATTTTACTGCCTGTTTTAGAAGCCATTTTTTCTAGGCCCGTTTACAGCAGCAAATTATTGGCATGTGTCACTTATTTAATAATAACTTCATAGCGTGAAAAGATCAAGAAGAAATAATAAAATTCTTGATATGAGTGTCATTTCCATTCACAGATCTGTAAATGGAAGTGCCACTCACAGCAATATTTACAATAGGAATTGCTCCATAGGGCTCAGTCTTGTAAGCCGTGGCACTAGGTAATAGTGATGCTCCTCGTGTTGCTGGGAGGATAGTTTGTCGGTGGTCTGAAAAGTCGGAATTCGGAAGGGCTTGTCCACAAGTAACAGAATTGCAGCGTATTTTCCGTCCAGAATTGCAGACGGAAAATACGCAGCAGAATACAGTAGCAGCAAAGTGGGTGAGATCTAACAAATCTCATACACACGTGGCGTAAAATTTCCGAAATTCACCTGCGGTGCGTAGTTTTAGTTCTTCGGCATGTCAATTCCTGCTGCGGAAAGTGGACTGAATTGCTGCCTTTTTCAGAGGAGATATCACCGTCTCACAGACTTGGAAAAAAATGCGGCAAAATCAGCATCTTCTGCAGTAAAAAAAAACTCAGGAAATGGTGCCGTTTTTCCGCAGCGGAATGTCTGCTAGTTTTAGAAATTTTCTGCATCAATTCGTTATGTGTGGACAAGTCCTAAAGGTACCTTTACACGGTGAGTTAATTCAATTACAATGGTTATCTTCAATAGGAAGTAGTTGCTTCAGGTCATTAGTGATTACTGAAATGAGTCAGATTGCAAAACAAATCATAGCATATCTGCTATCAAGACAACAGGTCTTCATGTAGCACATTCATTGTCTCCGGCTCGCATGCCACCTCTTCCTCTTGTCCTCTCTTTCATGGCGTTTCATGTTTTTTTCCCAGAACCCCTCTATTTCTTTATTTATACCTCTGCCCTAGAACAGCTTTTAAAGAGGCTCTGTCCCCAGATTATAAGTGCCCTATCTCCTACATAATCTGATTGGCGCTGGAATGTAGATAACAGAAGTGGTTTTTATTTTGAAACACAATCATTTTTGAGCAAGTTATGAGCTAGTTTAGATTTATGCTAATGAGTTTCTCAATAGACAATTGGGCGTGTTTTTACTTTTTACCAACTGGGTGTTGTACAGAGGAGTGTGTGAGGCTGACCAATCAGTGACCAATCAGCGTCATACACTTCTCATTGTTCCAGCCCTTTGTTACAGTGTGATTGTGCAGTGAAAGAAGCTGGGCTGGAACAATGAGAAGTGTATGAGGCTGATTAGTCACTGATTGGTCACTGATTGGTCAGCGTCATACACTCCTCTGTACAACATTCAGTTGGTAAAAAGTAAAAACACGCCCAGTTGTCTATTGAGAAACTCATTAGCATAAATCTAAAATTGCTCATAACTTGCTCAAAAATGATTGTTTTTCAAAATAAAAACCACTGCTGTTATCTACATTACAGCGCCGATCAGATTATGTAGGAGACAGGGCACTTATAATCTGGTGACAGAGTCTCTTTAAAATCTCATGACTCGATACAACTTTACACTGCTGATACTCAAATTAACACTCTTCTGCTTCTTCTCTTCCCACTTACTGAAATGAAACATGGTCAAAACCGAATTTATCATGTTTCCTCCATCCCGTTCAATCTCCCTACCAGAATAATAGATCAATAAGATCCAACAGCTCCACACTTTTCCTAGTTTCCCAAGCCCTCACCATGGCCTGCCACTTCCAGCTCACAAACATTTCCAGTATCCGCTCTTTGCTCAATCTTGAGTAATCCAAAATGCTTTTACATGCCCTCATCATATCCCACCTAGATTACTGCAATATCTTCCTATTTGGCCTTTCCTTTAACACTGTTGCACCACTCTAATCCACCCTCATCTCCGCTGCCCGTTTCTTCTCTCCTTGTTACTCTGAAACCACTCCTCTCAGCCAGTCCCATCGTCCCCAAGCTATCTCTCACTCATACACTATAGTCTAAAATTTGTTACCCAAAACATCAAACGCCAACCATTTAATTTCTCAAAAACAACAAATTTTTCGAGAACACCCCTATTCAGAAAATCTTACACCCTGCAATAACCCTGTCTCCAATACTTTTACCCTCACCATCCGTCTCTTTCCCTTGCACACTGTAAGCCCTCGCATACAGGGTCCTCTGTCTGTACCAGTCTGTGACTCAGTAGTATTTATTGTACTTCCTTGTTATTATCATGTGTTAGTTTGTTATAGATTTAAACCTTCTTATGTGTACAGTGCCTTAAGGGCGCTAAAAAATGAATAATCATAGACTGGGCATGTACAGCTCTCAGAAGCGTAACTATGTATTCCTACACAGGGCAAAATATTCAGTTCTGCCTGCTTCTGCAGAACTGTCATTCTCCCAGGACTGCTGACTTCTCATTTCCGCCACCTACAACACCGAGCACCCCTTAGCTATTGCCACCCAGCCCCCCTTAGCTATTCACTTGGCAGAGCTATTCCAAGTCTATTCTACTCCTATTAAGATCTAACAAGATATGATAGATACATGCTCTTTGTTACAAATACTGATGCAAAATACTGACCAAAATATGCCATGTGGGAGTGGCCTGTAGTGGTGATATGAAGCTAACATATCATTATACAATACAGTTTGCTTACAGTAGCCTTTGCCTGGCCAGGGTCCTCACCTTTCCACTCCTGAGCCACCAGCAGTCTTATCGTGCAGCACTTGTAGGCAGTTCTTGGGCTTACTGAAGACTGTTCAATCCAACAACTGTACTCCCCAGCATCCATTGTTCTGATCCTATTCACCTTCAGAGAAGCATCTTTGCGCTGGACCCAGTCGTTGTACATTGCAGTCCTATTTAAATACGCTGCACTTTGATTGTTAAATGTTTCATGTTTGTTCTGGTTATGTGCTACAACATCCTCAGCTTCATCTGTTGCCTTCTTCCAAACCGCTGTCAGATTAGCAGTAGACTTTCCATGCAAGAATTGGCAAGGCAGGACCGCAGTGTCCCCTTCACTAGCGGTAACTTGATGCTTTGAAGCGCAGACTGAGATGTCTGGATGTTAAAAACAAAATTTATTTTCAGGTGAAAAAATATGAGGGTAAATATTGTGACTTGGTCCCCCCTTTAGATGCTCAGATGAGGTTGGTTAATACATGGACTGGTTGACTTACCTCCTGATCCTGCAGCAAAGTAGATCATAAAGAAAAAGCAGGCTGCCATGACGGTAGACATTACGCAGACTGTGTCAAGTTTAGACCTTTAAAGCCTTATCGACTGAATTATTCTTTAAAGATTAAAAGGAAGTTCTCTTACATTATTTTCACTTTCATTTGTT